>NC_084573.2:33757500-33787500 GCF_033978685.3 Nerophis lumbriciformis
ATACAATTTCGCTGCGCTTGTTGAGGGATGACAGGTCTGGACGGTATATGATAAACAGTTTCTCTTTCAAGCATAGGTTGCATCTTTTATTACCACTATTGTAAGGTGTGCTGGATGCAAGAATTTGCCATGTTATTGAATATTCAACATTATTGTCTTTGAGGTCCCAAATGTGTTTGCTGAGTTCTGTGGTGTTCCGCAGGTTTTGGTTCCTGAAAGAAGCCTTGTGATTGTTCCATCTGGTTTTAAACTCTCCCTCGGTTAATCCTACATATGTGTCGGATGTGTTAATGTCCTTGCGTGTTACCTTAGATTGGTAGACAACTGATGTTTGTAAGCACCCCCCGTTGAGAGGGCAATCAGGTTTCTTGCGGCAGTTACAGCCTTTGTTGGTTTTGGGGTCGCTCTGTCTGGGGGCCGACGGCTCATTTGCAATTGTTTTGTTGTGGTTTGAGATAATTTGTCGTATATTGTTCATACAGCTGTAGCTCAATTTAATGTTGTTCTTGTTGAATACTTTTCTTAGGCTGTTGCCTTTGGGAAAGTGTTTGTCAATCAGAGTGAGGAATTTGTGGCCAATGTTAGTTGAGACGTTTTTGCTGTATGGGGGGTTGTACCAGATAATGTTGTTTCGTTTTCTGTTCTTTTTTGGTTGGTTTCCTGGCGTGGGTTCATAGGTGAGGGTGAAATTGTATCCGCTTTCATCAAGGGCTTTTTGGTACGGGGGGGTTGCTTGGTCAAATTCAGCTTTGCTAGATGACAGCATCGATAGCCTTTTATTAATTCCGGTAGGTATTCTTTTCGTGGTGGTGGGTGGGTGGTTGCTGTCATGGTGCACGTATTGGAGTGTTGTGTTGGATTTCGTGAATGGTTGGTAGCTGTTATTTCTCAGGTTGAAAGTGACGTCGAGGAAGTTGACGGTTTGCTTGTTGGCTTCAATCGTGATCCGTAGGCCGTTCTCTTTGAAAATTTGGCATATGCGCTTCTTGGTATTCTCGCTGCTCCTTGGCGAGGCGCGACACACTGCCAGTCCGTCATCACGGTAAATACCAAGGTTCAGGTTGAGGCTAGCGAGCTGGGAGAGGAGGAAACTCCCAACGAGTTCACACGTTTCTGCTCCGTCAAAACTTCCCATAGTGACGTCAAATGTTGCATTGTTCTTTTTTTGCCATGGTGTACTGTTGTGGATGAGAATGGAGTTTTTTGCGTGGATGATGATATATATATATATATATATATATATATTTATATAATAAAAAAAAATATATATATACAGCTAGAATTCACTGAAAGTCAAGTATTTCTTATATATATATATATATATATATATATATATATATATATATATATATATATATATATATATATATATATATCTTAACCACGTCCCCAACCACGCCCCCGCCCCACCCTTGACCACGCCCCCACCCCCCACCTCCCGAAATCGGAGGTCTCAAGGTTGGCAAGTATGCATGAAGTCGTGCTCTCCCACGTGTCCAAATCTAACCTAGTTTGTTTT
The DNA here is from genome assembly GCF_033978685.3 of Nerophis lumbriciformis. Taxonomy (NCBI): domain Eukaryota; kingdom Metazoa; phylum Chordata; class Actinopteri; order Syngnathiformes; family Syngnathidae; genus Nerophis; species Nerophis lumbriciformis. The sequence goes on from NC_084573.2 coordinate 33,759,020, forward strand.
GATTGTTGTTCATAGATCGACCCATAGTCTTTGGCAATAGATTATTCACATATTCGCCTCTTCTCTCCTGTGACCATGAACCGGATACGTGGATAAAGTAAGTGTTCTTGATCCGTTCCTTGTACATTTTCCTCAATGACCTTACAAATTTCCCTGCGAACATTTTGCTATAAGCACGAAAAGATGCACAAATCCAGATTATAAGTAAATGTATTGATGAGTTACATAAGACCTCTTCCCTGCTTTAAATAATCCAGCATCCCATTTTTCATACTTAAACTGGGGTTTCAGTCTGAAATTTGGCATCCACAAAGAGCCGAACAGTCATATTTTTTTATCTGCTCGGAATAAATGCTTGGACAAGCTTGCGCTTATCTCAAGATGATTTGTTGTACGCGCAATAATTTGATCCGAGCCGTCTCGCTTTTTTGGCCCCAAAAAGTTTCCCTCCACGTCCACAGAAACCTGCTTGCCACGAGTTTCAAGTATTATCTTGAATATGTGTCATGAATGAATTAAAGTTTCCACTGGATGAACGCTCCACTGGTCTTTATCGTTGGTTTTTTTTTTATTCAAACCTGATGATTTTTGTACATTCTCGTACTTTTCCAGTCACCAGAGTGACCTTTTTAAAACATCCAATAATCCCCTTGAGGAGCATCCGCCTGGTCTTGCCTACCACTTGTCTGTATTTGCTGTATAATGCAACGAAATTTCGTTCTTATCTGTACTGTAAAGTTCAAATTTGAACGACAATAAAATAGGAAGTCTAAGTCTATTCCTAAAAAAAAACTAATAGCCTAATGACCAAAATGTCACTAACAAGTCATTTTAATGTATTTTATTTCTCTTCCAGAAAATAAATCTAGCAGTAATTTCCAATAATACCAATCAGTGTTAGAGTCAGGCCCGGCCCTAACCAATCTGGCGCCTTAGGCAAAATTTTAGGTGGCGCCCCCCCACATCGGCATTGAAGTGTATATACTCAGAAGAAACCAAATAGCTTTGTCTTTGACCTTTTTTTTTTACTTCCAACTATACCTAATATATAAAGGGGTGGAAAAGTGACTATTACCTGCAGGGCAAACATTAGCTAACCAGAAGGCAATAACAATATAAACAAAAAACACCTGCTTAAAATATCTAATACAAATGTCCCTGAGGAATGTAAGGTGGGAGTACTGTAATTACCTAACGTTACATTATTATTTTCCATAACAATTTAGCCCCCTCCACAATATTAACCCGACGTTAAAACAGAACTAGCTATTTATTGATTAGCAATTGCCGAATCATGTAACATTAGCTTAATGCTAAAAAGCCAGGTTACTATCACATTCTGTAACAGACAAATAATTTCATGTAGGCTAACGTTACCTACCTGCTACCTCTGTCTTTTCTTGTTTCTCCTTCTCTTCTTTTCTCTTTTTTCTTCCCTGGGCACCTGACAGTTTTGGCCGTTTTGACATGTTGTGTTGATTTTTTGATGTGGTGACGTCCAAAAAGAGTCATGATACGGGAAGAGAGGGGGCGCACCGTGCGGGGGTGGGGGGAGGGGGGCGTAATGTTGTAACAAATAATATTTCTATTAAATAGGCTTTACATTGCATTTTAATTAACGTGGGATTATTTTTTTGTATTTAGAAATAATAGTATCAACTTTTTTTTTTTTTTTTTTTTTTTCTCCAACATTTGTGGCACTGGCGTGGCGCCCCCTGATGGACGGCGCCCTTAGCATTTGCCTATACGGCCTATGCCACGGGCCGGCCCTGGTTAGAGTAACAAGTAGATAACTAACTGTACTTAAACGCCTCCTTCTCATCGCCAGACTCTATGTCGCCCCGTCTTGGCATCTACAGAACGGGATTCCTTTTCCCCACATACACCATGTAGAAGAAGGCATTTAAAACTAAGGATGTGTACCAAAATTAGTACTTTTTTGGCACCAATCAAGTCCTGATTCGGATTCACCTAAAATCTAACGGTGCCTGGGTTGCGTATGACGTCGCAGTTCATCCATCCATCCATCCATTCATCCATCTTCTTCCGCTTATCCGAGGTCGGGTCGCGGGGGCAGCAGCTTAAGCAGGGAAGCCCAGACTTCCCTCTCCCCAGCCACTTCGTCCAGCTCCTCCCGGGGGATCCCGAGGCGTTCCCAGGCCAGCCGGGAGAGATAGTCTTCCCAGCGTGTCCTGGGTCTTCCCCGTGGCCTCCTACCGGTCGGACGTGCCCGAAACACCTTCCTAGGGAGGCGTTCGGGTGGCATCCTGACCAGATGCCCGAACCACCTCATCTGGCTCCTCTCGATGTGGAGGAGCAGCGGCTTTACTTTGAGCTCCCCCCGAATGACAGAGCTTCTCACCCTATCTCTAAGGGAGAGCCCCGCCACTCGGCGGAGGAAACTCATTTCGGCCGCTTGTACCCGTGATCTTGTCCTTTCGGTCATGACCCAAAGCTCATGACCATAGGTGAGGATGGGAACGTAGATCGACCGGTAAATCGAGAGCTTTGCCTTCCGGCTCAGCTCCTTCTTCACCACAACGGATCGATACAGCGTCCGCATTACTGAAGACGCCGCACCGATCCGCCTGTCGATCTCACGATCCACTCTTCCCCCACTCGTGAACAAGACTCCGAGGTACTTGAACTCCTCCACTTGGGGCAAGATCTCCTCCCCAACCCGGAGATGGCACTCCACCCTTTTCCGGGAGAGAACCATGGACTCGGACTTGGAGGTGCTGATTCCCATCCCAGTCGCTTCACACTCGGCTGCGAACCGATCCAGTGAGAGCTGAAGATCTTGGCCGGAGGAAGCCATCAGGACCACATCATCTGCAAATAGCAGTGACCTAATCCTGCAGCCACCAAACCAGATCCCCTCAACGCCCTGACTGCGCCTAGAAATTCTGTCCATAAAGGTTATGAACAGAATCGGTGACAAAGGGCAGCCTTGGCGGAGTCCAACCCTCACTGGAAACGTGTCCGACTTACTGCCGGCAATGCGGACCAAGCTCTGACACTGATTATACAGGGAGCGAACTGCCACAATAAGACAGTCCGTTACCCCATACTCTCTGAGCACTCCCCACAGGACTTCCCGGGGTACACGGTCGAATGCCTTCTCCAAGTCCACAAAGCACATGTAGACTGGTTGGGCAAACTCCCATGCACCCTCAAGGACCCTGCCGAGAGTATGGAGCTGGTCCACAGTTCCACGACCAGGACGAAAACCACACTGTTCCTCCTGAATCCGAGGTTCGACTATCCGGCGTAGCCTCCTCTCCAGTACACCTGAATAGACCTTACCGTCGCAGTTCAGCAATTTTCAATGCCTTCAATTAAGTAATTAAGGCTCGACTTTTATAAAAAAAAAAAGTGGTAGCTTTTGTCTTGGCTTTTGACATGCTACTGATTAGCATTAGCGATTTTTACATGGCTATATCAACACTTCTAAATTTGGTAATGAAAATGACAAATAAGACGCACGTTACAATCAAACAGCTGGTGTGTAATAAGTGCAATACTTACAGTATTAACACCTTTTAGGGCGCAACAAAAAACACCATATACGATACACCGCTGCCATCTAACGTCTGTAATTGTAACTCCGAAATGTGGTAATACAACAAAATATAACAATTGGACGGCATTTATTATAATTAGCTCGTTTTTAAATATTAGATTTTATTTTAAAAAATTATATATATCTATTAACACACACAAGAATCCAGAAAATTGGTACTGGTATCGACTCCCAGGTACTGGGAATTGGTACCATATCGGATCAAATGTGAATGGTACCCATCCCTAATTGAAACGATTATTTTCGCCACATAAATCCAAGCTTTTGCCGTCCTGTTCAATGACTACCGTAGTTTTCAGACTATAAGGCGCACTTAAAATCCTTTCATTTTCTCAAAAGTGGACAGTGCGCCTTATAACCCGGTGCGCCTAATGCACATAATAATTCCGGTTGTGCTTACCGACCTCGAAGCCATTTTAATTTGTACATGGTGTAATGATAAGTGTGACAACCTACTCAGTGGCCTAGTGGTTAGAGTGTCCGCCCTGAGATCGGTAGGTCGTGAGTTCAAACCCCGGCCGAGTCATACCAAAGACTATAAAAATGGGACCCATTACCTCCCTGTTTGGCACTCAGCATCAAGGGTTGGAATTGGGGGTTAAATCACCAAAAATGATTCCCGGGCGCGGCACCGCTGCTGCCCACTGCTCCCCTCACCTCCCAGGGGGTGATCAAGGGGATGGGTCAAATGCGGAGGACAAATTTCACCACACCTAGTGTGTGTGTGACAATCATTGGTACTTTAACTTTAACTTTAACAAGCAGACTATATATGTGTAGACTGCAATATGACGCCAGTAAACAAGACCAACATTTTGATGTTTCATTGAGAATATAGAACATTACAAGCGGTGCTATGAAGACGCACCGCTTGATGGATTGTCGGAGCATTACGGCTACCATAGTCAGACGTACTGTGCTTCAATATACGGTGTTATTATGGTGTGTGTATCAGGACCGCAAAATAGCACCTATTAGCAGACATATTATCTGGCGTTTTGTTTCGCAATGCTACGCAAAACCAACCGACTTGAAGATGGTCCGTAAAACATCATCTTTGCAACATTTTGACCAAAGAACCACCATTACAATTTATGTAGACCACAAGGAAGGTGTTTTAAATTTAGAAAAAAATCTGTGGTCCGGAAAATATGGTACTCACAAAACTGATACGGTGAACAAATATATGTGAAAAAATACATTTAAAAGAATTAGGGATGTCCGATAATGGCTTTTTGCTGATATCCGATATTCCGTTTTGTCCAACTCTTTAATTACCGATACCGATATCAACCGATATATACAGTCGTGGAATTAACCCATTATTATGCCTAATTTGGACAACCAGGTATGGTGAAGATAAGGTACTTTAAAAAATAAATAAATAAAATAAAATAAGATAAATAAATTAAAACAAATTTCCTGAATAAAAAAGAAAGTAAAACAATATAAAAACAGTTACATAGAAACTAGTAATTAATGAAAATGAGTCAAATTAACTGTTAAAGGTTAGTACTATTAGTGGACCAGCAGCACGCACAATCATGTGTGCTTACGGACTGTATCCCTTGCAGACTGTATTGATATATATTGATATATAATGTAGGAACCAGAATATTAATAACAGAAAGAAACAACCCTTTTGTGTGAATGGGGGAGGGATGTTTTTTGGGTTGGTGCACTAATTGTAAGTGTATCTAGTGTTTTTTATGTTGATTTAATAAAAAAACAAAAAAAAAACGATACTGATAATAAAAAAACGATACCGATAATTTCCGATATTACATTTTAACGCATTTATCGGCCAATGCCGATATTATCGGGGATCTCTAAAAAGAATCGATACTTCCTGGACTTCCATTTCTTCTTCCATAGCCTGTGTGTCCTCATGCTCTTTCAGCGTTTGAGGAAAACATCAGTAGACGAGGACACCAAAAAAAAAATAGCGGCTTACCGTCTTTTCTTCCGTTTTTCCGCAATTCCTGACTGACTTCCTCCCCTCGAGGGCGAACCTGATTTCCTAGATCACATTTCTCTTGAGTCTTTTACATTGTGTTCCATTCAAAGTCCGACCAAAACCCTTCTTCTTCCAAAACCGAATCATTAAAATGATGACTGCATCATCGTCCCTTTTTGCCTGAGTCAATTTGAGTGTAGGTGTTGTCGGAGGCAGATATTTACATATATCCGTATTTAAGTGTTACTTCTTTAATTTCATAATCATATTACAAAACAGCTAGTGTTTTTCTTCCAATTGTGGTCTTTTGGTTGTCTGCAAATACTGTGTGCTAACCTTGAGTGTGGAATGTAAGAAAGAGAGATACTCCTTCCTCTTATGTCCAGGTGCGGAAGACAATGGGCATGTGTTTGGGCTGGAGGGACAAGACTGCGAGGGTGGGAGGGAGAGAGACTTGAGAGAGGAGAGGGTTTTTCATTGGAGGGGGGCAGACCATCCTAGTGGCGCGATTGAATGTTCTATGCTGGACTGGTCTCAGTATATTTACAAAGCTTTGCAAATATATACAAAATACCTATTCTGTCTCTGGTGGTTCTTTTACTCAGCTTTAAGTGTCGTAAAGAGCTTGGGAGCGAGCGACCAGAAACTTGGATTCCCTGGGAGGAACAACTGGTCCAAACGCAACAGTGTCCATACTTTCCTAATTGTCCATCATTTGGAAACGTCTTTAGTTGTATTGCTACAACCGGCAACAGTGCATCTGGAAGACATACTTCGTCATTCCTTTGAATGTTGCGAGAAAATATAGTGGAATACCGAAACACATAAAACTGTGCCCAAGTCTTGGTGATGTCAGCAGACTGGAGAAATCATGTTTAAGTCTATGAAACCTTTATTTGGGAATCACTGGGTGTGGTGTACAAGTTCTCGCCATGCATGTGTGGGTTTGGCTGGTGTTTGAATGTAATCCTTCAAACTAGTGACAAATTACTTAATAGTAGGCAAGGAATTTGTTCCCACTCTCTTTCAGAGCTTGGATGCAAGGACAATTACAGTTGTGGGCACTGTGATCAGAAGGAAAAACGCTCAAAGTCCATCTGGGATGTTGTGCTTTTTGCTCATCTTTCATCCCCAAGTAAGCCAGAGACTTTCTGGAGAAAGTCCCGAGATCTGGAAAGTACTTTGCCATTTGTTTAAATCCATGAGCTCCGAAGATTGAGAAAGGCTGAAGGCGTTTCTGGTTTGAACTCAGTAGAAAAAATCTGACGTTTCCTGACCAGAACCAGTTATGACAGAGGAAGTGAGTCGTTGATTGTACCCTAGTTGTCAGCTGATTTAAATTTTCCTGAAACCGACCTGGACGCTCGCTCGGGAGTTTCAATTTCCCCCTTGAACCATTTTCCTGTTAGCATTATGGACTTGTAAGTGTCTTTCTTAGTCTTGCCCCTAATCTTTGCGCTTTGCAAAAATACAGAGATAAATCTTTGTTTTATGGTCATATAATTTATCAAACACTAAGTTAGTTTCCTGCCTGTTTTACATTAAGTTGCATGCATGACTTTGCATATTGACTCCATGTAGTCCCTCGGCTCTTAAACTTTCTAAGAGCCTTTGCTTCGAATTCTTTTTGGATTAGGCCCCCGTTTTCTGATCTACTCTCAGGGCATTCAGTCGATTATAACTGGACTGTTCGGTTTTGTTTTAGACGTAGGCTTCATCTGACTTAGATTGATCCGATTTAGTCTAAACTAGATCAGATCAATCTAAGTGTGGTTCAAGATCTGAGGAATCTAAGTTTGATACTAAATCTGACCAATCTAAATCTGATACTAGATCTGACCAATCTAAGTTTGATAGTATTGATTGATTGATTGAGACTTTTATTAGTAGATTGCACAGTACAGTACATATTCCGTACAATTGACCACTAAATGGTAACACCCGAATAAGTTTTTCAACTTGTTTAAGTCGGGGTCTACGTTAATCAATTCATGGTAGTAGATCTGGAGCAATCTAAATTTGATACTAGATCTGAGCAATCTAAATCGGATACTAGATCTGACCAATCTAAGTGTGATACTAGATCTGACCAATCTAAGTGTGATACTAGATCTGACCAATCTAGGTTTGTTACTAGATCTGACCAATCTAAGTATGATACTAGCGCTGACCAATCTAAGTCTAAGACTAGATCGGACCAATCTGAGTGTGGTACAAGATCTGAGGAATCTAAGTTTGATACTAAATCTGACCAATCTAAATCTGATACTAGATCTGACCAATCTAAATTTGATAGTATTGATTGATTGATTGAGACTTTTATTAGTAGATTGCACAGTACAGTACATATTCCGTACAATTGACCACTAAATGGTAACACCCGAATAAGTTTTTCAACTTGTTTAAGTCGGGGTCCACATTAATCAATTCATGGTAGTAGATCTGGAGCAATCTAAATTTGATACTGGATCTGAGCAATCTAAATAGGATACTAGATCTGACCAATCTAAGTTTGATACTAGATCTGACCAATCTAAGTGTGATACTAGATCTGACCAATCTAGGTTTGTTACTAGATCTGACCAATCTAAGTGTGATACGAGATCTGACCAATCTAAGTTTGATAGTATTGATTGATTGATTGAGACTTTTATTAGTAGATTGCACAGTACAGTACATATTCCGTACAATTGACCACTAAATGGTAACACCCCAATAAGTTGTTCAACTTTTTTTAAGTTGGGGTCTACGTTAATCAATTCATGGTAGTAGATCTGGAGCAATCTAAATTGGATACTAGATCTGACCAATATAAGTGTGATACTAGATCTGACCAATCTAAGTGTGATACTAGATCTGACCAATCTAGGTTTGTTACTAGATCTGACCAATCTAAGTGTGATACTAGCGCTGACCAATCTAAGTTTGATAGTATTGATTGATTGATTGAGACTTTTATTAATAGATTGCACAGTACAGTACAAATTCCGTACAATTGACCACTAAATGGTAACACCCGAATACGTTTTTCAACTTGCTTAAGTCGGGGTCCACGTTAATCAATTCATGGTAGTAAATCTGGAGCAATCTAAATTTGATACTAGATCCGAGCAATCTAAATCGGATACTAGATCTGACCAATCTAAGTGTGATACTAGATCTGACCAATCTAAGTTTGATACTAGATCTGATCAATCTAAGTGTGATACTAGATCTGACCAATCTAGGTTTGTTACTAGATCTGACCAATCTAAGTTTGATAGTATTGATTGATTGATTGAGACTTTTATTAGTAGATTGCACAGTACAGTACATATTCCGTACAATTGACCACTAAATGGTAACACCCCAATAAGTTTTTCAACTTGTTTAAGTCGGGGTCCACGTTAATCAATTCATGGTAGTAGATCTGGAGCAATCTAAATTTGATACTAGATCTGAGCAATCTAAATCGGATACTAGATCTGACCAATCTAAGTGTGATACTAGATCTGACCAATCTATGTTTGATACTAGATCTGACCAATCTAAGTGTGATACTAGATCTGACCAATCTAGGTTTGTTACTAGATCTGACCAATCTAAGTGTGTTACTAGATCTGACCAATGTAAGTTTGATAGTATTGATTGATTGATTGAAACTTTTATTAGTAGATTGCACAGTACAGTACATATTCCGTACAATTGACCACTAAATGGTAACACCCCAATAAGTTTTTCAACTTGTTTAAGTCGGGGTCCACGTTAATCAATTCATGGTAGTAGATCTGGAGCAATCTAAATTTGATACTAGATCTGTGCAATCTAAATCGGATACTAGATCTGACCAATCTAAGTGTGATACTACATCTGACCAATCTAAGTTTGATACTAGATCTGATCTTTGAGACACTTGTGATTTAGGGCTATATACATAAACATTGATTGATTGATTGATTGATCAATCTAAGTGTGATACTAGATCTGACCAATCTAGGTTTGTTACCAGATCTGACCAATCTAAGTGTGATACTAGGTCTGACCAATCTAAGTTTGATAGTATTGATTGATTGATTGAGACTTGTATTAGTAGATTGCACAGTACAGTACATATTCCGTACAATTGACCACTAAATGGTAACACCCCAATAAGTTTTTCAACTTGTTTAAGTCGGGGTCCACGTTCATCAATTCATGGTAGTAGATCTGGAGCAATCTAAATTTGATACTAGATCTGAGCAATCTAAGTTTGATACTAGATCTGACCAATCTAAGTGTGATACTAGATCTGACCAATCTAGGTTTGTTACTAGATCTGACCAATCTAAGTGTGGTACTAGATCTGACAAATCTAAGTGTGATACTAGATCTGACCAATCTAAGTGTGATACTAGATCTGACCAATCTAAGTTTGATACGAGATCTGACCAATCTAAGTGTGATACTAGATCTGACCAATCTAGGTTTGTTACTAGATCTGACCAATTTAACTGTGATACTAGATCTGACCAATCTAAGTTTGATAGTATTGATTGATTGATTGAGACTTTTATTAGTAGACTGCACAGTACAGTACATATTCCGTACAATTGACCACTAAATGGTAACACCCGAATAAGTTTTTCAACTTGTTTAAGTCGGGGTCCACGTTAATCAATTCATGGTAGTAGATCTGGAACAATCTAAATTTGATACTAGATCTGAGCAATCTAAATCGGATACTAGATCTGACCAATCTAAGTGTGATACTAGATCTGACCAATCTAAATTTGATACTAGATCTGACCAATCTAAGTGTGATACTAGATCTGACCAATCTAAATTTGATACTAGATCTGACCAATCTAAGTGTGATACTAGATCTGACCAATCTAAATTTGATACTAGATCTGACCAATCTAAGTGTGATACTAGATTTGACCCATCTAGGTTTATTACTAGTTCTGACCAATCTAAGTGTGATACTAGATCTGATCAATCTAAGTTTGGTAGTATTGATTGATTGATTGAGACTTTTATTAGTAGATTGCACAGTACAGTACATATTCCGTACAATTGACCACTAAATGGTAACACCCGAATAAGTTTTTCAACTTGTTTAAGTCGGGGTCCACGTTAATCAATTCATGGTAGTAGATCTGGAACAATCTAAATTTGATACTAGATCTGAGCAATCTAAATCGGATACTAGATCTGACCAATCTAAGTGTGATACTAGATCTGACCAATCTATGTTTGATACTAGATCTGACCAATCTAAGTGTGATACTAGATCTGACCAATCTAGGTTTGTTACTAGATCTGACCAATCTAAGTGTGATACTACCTCTGACCAATCTCAGTCTAAGACTAGATCTGACCAAACCAATCCACTGAAACGACTCCCTAGTAGTCTACATAACATTTAACAGTGGTTCTTTGGTCAACATTTTGCAGACCGCCTTAAAAACATCACCAAATAAGCAAATTGCAAAAAGGTTGTTTCCCGGACGTATGAAAGAAGTCAAGGTTGTTTTCATGGTTTGATTGTACTTTTTCGGGATTTATGCAGATCCCAAATACGCAACAGTAGGTCCGAATAGGTAAGAAAAGTAGTGTAGCAAATACTTCAACGGTTTCTGCAAGCGAAGGCCAAAGCTCCCAACCCGGAGTGGCGACCTCGGATGGTAAGTCCATAAGGCCCCTCCTCCCTCGGTCCTGAAAACACCCTACAAGGATTATGTCTCCCGGCTGGGAACACCTCGATGATCTCCCAGTGGAGCTGAACGAGTGGAGGATAATGGACGGATTATATTTCGAGTAACCAACTCATTACCGACGGAAAATAATTTGATAAATAGAGGAATTATAATTAAAATGTGTACATCTCGAGTGGACGATAATCAAGTGGTTTAAAAGTGACCTGATGTCACACAGGCTGGCAGTCTTACAAATGCTAATAGAGTGTGCCGCCCCCCATTTTTAATTACATCCTCAACTTAATTAAAAAGTTCCGTGACATTTGGTATTGGCAAGTAATCACGCTGGTTTAAAAAGACATCCCAGAAGGGGAGAACAAGATCTTGGCACTCTGGACCCGAAATGACTGCTTCATTCAGTCCAAGTCTCTCCAGAAAACTGTGTAGTGTTTTTATGTTAGTACTCACTTTGCGGTCTTTGTTTCCTTCTGTATTTATTCAGGATGTCAAAAACCGTTCACACGTTTTTTTGTCCGCAATTCTATCACCTTTTGGTTTCTTGAACAGTTTTAGGGACTCACTGATTGGTGTCTTCCAGGAAGCATTTACGAATGGGAGTCATATCTAGGGATGTGCAACACCGCTGAATTTTGTTCCGATTCAATAAAATCCCGGATGGTATCGTTAGTACCGATCCGATACCGATACTTTGTGCAAAGATACCTCATGTGTCGAGCACAGGAGTGTCCACTGAAATATCAAAAGATGCAAAGACCATCTTGATATCTTTCAGTTTCAAAACCAATACAATATTGGTATACTCAAGTTTGGTCCCCAGTACCCGGAAGGGTCCCAGTCATAAAAATATTAAAAACAAGTCATATATTATTTTTCTTTGAATTTTTTCATTTAACGCTGGATTGTCGAGATCAACTTCAGGTCTATCTGTCGTTATGAAGTTTTTATTTTTATGTTTTATGTTTATGCCCTTTTCTTAAAAACTCTTGTTCATATGGCAAACACACAAATGATTCAAAAATGTTCCCCAAAACATTTTCAAAGTGGAATTTTTGATGTGAAATTAATAGACCCTTAAATAGGTCAATAATTCATAACAATAAAAATAAAATAAAAAGTAAAAAAAAAAAAAGCCATATATATATATATATATATATATGTATATATATATATATATATATATATGTCTTAATAAGGTTATCCAAAAAATAGTGCTCGATACCGTAGTAGAGCGCAATATATGTATGTGTGGGGAAAAAAATCACAAGACTACTTCATCTCTACAGGCCTGTTTCATGAGGGGGTTCCCTCAATCATCAGGAGATTCTCAATCTCCTGATGATTGAGGGAACCCCCTCATGAAACAGGCCTGTAGAGATGAAGTAGTCTTGTGATTTTTTTTCCCACACATACATATATATATATATATATATATATATATATATATATATTTATTTATTTATATATATATATATATATACATATATATATATATATATATATATATATATACATATATTTATATATATATATATATATATATATATATATATATATATATACACATACTGTACATATATATATATATATATATACACTGTACATACATATATATATATATATATACTGTATATATATATATATATACAGTATACATATATATATATATATATGTATATATATATATATATACTGTACATATATATATATATATATATATATATATATATATATATATATATATATATATATATATATATATTATCTATATATATATGAAATACTTGACTTGGTGAATTCTAGCTGTAAATATACTCCTCCCCTTTTGGCCACGCCCCCTCCCCACCCCGACCACGCCCACCCCCGAAATCGGAGGTCTCAAGGTTGGCAAGTATGCCCAGGGGACTTATGTCAAACACCAGCAGGCTTCGAAAAAATTCCAGGCGGAGTGTTAGGGCCGCTGCTGGGAACGTCTGTCTTCGTGGTACCCTGCAAAAAATATGAATTAATATATAATACTGTTAAATGTCTGTACTTTAACAATGTTTGGAACAAAAAAATTTGTAAACAATAAAAAATCATTTTACATTGCAGTTTTTTTGCCTCATTTTAAAGTCTTGAAGAAATACCCAAGGTTTTTCTTTATTTTTATGTTCTTATTCTAAATATTGTCGTTTGTCTTACTGTTACTAGGCAGCTTCAATTATACCTCAACTGATAATTGGCTCATTACGGAAAGTGACTTGACACGGAGGGCAAAGTTTACAATTGTAGAGAATTCAAAGTCATGTCAGGGTTATTATCGGGGTTGTTGGCGATTATTTTTATTATTTGCTAAAAACTGCTCCTACTCACGTCTCAATACTGGGCTACCACGGACCAGCCGCATACAGTAAAGGTATGTTCTTACTCGAAGTTAGAGTGAATCTCAGTAAATCGTGTTTGCCAACAATATCAACCTAAAACCCATCCGTCTGAAAGAAAAATGAACCCTGAAGTATAGTGTTGACCCGTGGAAAACGAATCAAAAATCGTTTAATTCTCCGTCAAATGTGCAGTCAGGACATACTTGCCAACCTTGAGACCTCCAATTTCGGGAGGTGGGGGCGTGGTCGGGGGTGGGGCGGGGCGTGGTTGGGGGCGTGGTTAAGAGGGGAGGAGTATATTGACAGCTAGAATTCACCAAGTCAAGTATTTCATACATATATATATATATATATATATATATATATATATATATATATATATATATATATATATATATACAGGTAAAAGCCAGTAAATTAGAATATTTTGAAAAACTTGATTTATTTCAGTAATTGCATTCAAAAGGTGTAACTTGTACATTATATTTATTCATTGCACACAGACTGATGCATTCAAATGTTTATTTCATTTAATTTTGATGATTTGAAGTGGCAATAAATGAAAATCCAAAATTCCGTGTGTCACAAAATTAGAATATTACTTAAGGCTAATACAAAAAAGGGATTTTTAGAAATGTTGGCCAACTGAAAAGTATGAAAATTAAAAATATGAGCATGTACAATACTCAATACTTGGTTCGAGCTCCTTTTGCCTCAATTACTGCGTTAATGCGGCGTGGCATGGAGTCGATGAGTTTCTGGCACTGTTCAGGTGTCATGAGAGCCCAGGTTGCTCTGATAGTGGCCTTCAACTCTTCTGCGTTTTTGGGTCTGGCATTCTGCATCTTCCTTTTCACAATACCCCACAGATTTTCTATGGGGCTAAGGTCAGGGGAGTTGGCGGGCCAATTTAGAACAGAAATACCATGGTCCGTAAACCAGGCACGGGTAGATTTTGCGCTGTGTGCAGGCGCCAAGTCCTGTTGGAACTTGAAATCTCCATCTCCATAGAGCAGGTCAGCAGCAGGAAGCATGAAGTGCTCTAAAACTTGCTGGTAGACGGCTGCGTTGACCCTGGATCTCAGGAAACAGAGTGGACCGACACCAGCAGATGACATGGCACCCCAAACCATCACTGATGGTGGAAACTTTACACTAGACTTCAGGCAACGTGGATCCTGTGCCTCTCCTGTCTTCCTCCAGACTCTGGGACCTCGATTTCCAAAGGAAATGCAAAATTTGCTTTCGTCAGAAAACATGACTTTGGACCACTCAGCAGCAGTCCAGCTCTTTTTTTCCTTAGCCCAGGTGAGACGCTTTTCGCGCTGTTTCTTGGTCAACAGTGGCTTGACACGAGGTATGCGGCAGTTGAAACCCATGTCTTTCAAGCGTCTCTTGGTGGTGGATCTTGAAGCACTGACTCCAGCAGCTGTCCACTCCTTCTGAATCTCCCCCACATTTTTGAATGTGTTTTTTTTCACAATCTTGACCAGGGCGCGGTGATCCCTATCGCTTGTACACTTTTTCTGACCACAGTTTTTCCTTCCCTTTGCCTCTCCATTAATGTGTTTGGACACAGAGCTCTGAGAACAGCCAGCCTCTTCAGCAATAACCTTTTGTGTCTTTCCCTCCTTGTGCAATGTGTCGATGGTTGCCTTTTGGACAGCTGTCAAATCTTAAGTCTTCCCCATGTTTGTGTAGGCTTCAGAACTGGACTGAGAGACCATTTAAAGCCCTTTGCAGGTGTTTTGAGTTAATCAGCTGATTAGTTTGTGGCACCAGGTGTCTTCAAAATTTAAGCCTTACACAATATTCTAATTTTGTGACACACGGAATTTTGGATTTTCATTTGTTGCCACTTCAAATCATCAAAATTAAATGAAATAAACATTTGAATGCATCAGTCTGTGTGCAAAGAATAAATATAATGTACAAGTTACACCTTTTGAATGCAATTACTGAAATAAATCAAGTTTTTCAAAATATTCTAATTTACTGGCTTTTACCTGTATATATTTTTTTATAAATTGTTGCGTTTGATGACCAGTTGTTCCTCCCAGGGAATTCAAGTCACAAGTCGCTCCCAAGCTCTTTACGACACTTAAAGCTGAGTTGAAAAACCACCAGAGACAGAATAGGTATTTTGTAATATATTTGCAAAGCTTTGCATATATACATTGACAGAGACAGCATAGAACATTCGGATCGCCCCGCTAAGATGGTCTCCCCCCCCCGACCAACAACCTCTCCCCTCTTCAATCTCTCTAGTCAAAACACATGCACATTATCTCTCTAGTCAAAACACATTCCAAAGTTTCAAGGTTAACACACACAGTTTACTTGCAGACAAACAGAAAGAGAAGAAATGGAAAAACACGAGCTGTTTTCAAATATGACTATGAAATAAAAGAAGTAACACTTGAATTCGGATATATGTAATTATCTGCCTCCGACAATATATATATATATATATATATATATATATATATATATATATATATATATATATATATATATATATATATATTTATATATAGATATCTACATCCTGAAAATATGCAAACGAACTGTGTTTAGATCATTGATACTTCAAACTTGCATAAATAAATATTAAGGAATGTAGCATAACTTGGCTTCTGAGAGTTTCAAAATGTAATGAATAAAATGCTAAAGTTGTTGATTAACAAGCAATTATTTTAGTAATTAAATATGGTCATTTTAAATGAATTATTATGATAATTTAAAATCAATTATTTGAAATATGTTTATTTTAATGTATAATTCTATGGCTGGATGTAATAAGGAGTCACGAAAAAATACAAATAAAAATGCAATTAATTTTGATGTTTTTAGCAAAATATAGTAAAAATGTTTTTTTGTTTTTTTTAAATTAAAAAATATATTTATTTTTAGGTAAGATAAACATAATAATACAATTCATCCCTAGTCTGGATGATTTAGTTCTTGTCACCCTGTTGCATACTTGCCAACCTTGAGACCTCTGATTTCGGGAGGTGGGGGGTGGGGGCGTGGTCGGGGTGGGGAGGGGCGTGGTTGGGGGCGTAGTTAAGAGGGGAGGAGTATATTGACAGCTAGAATTCACCAAGTCAAGTATTTTATATATATATGTATTAGAGATGCGCGGATAGGCAATTATTTCATCCGCAACCGCATCAGAAAGTCGTCAACCATCCGCAATCCACCCGATCTAACATTTGATTAGAACCGCATCCGCCCGCACCCGCCCGTTGTTATATATCTAATATAGACGATGCAAGGCATTAGTGAGGTTATAAAGCTTTTGCCTGTTAAAGAAAGGAGACTGATCCAATGCAGTACAGACATTCGCGTGCCATGCTGTCACGACCCAGACGCACACCAGTGCGCAATCATATGGGAGCCGCGCTGAGCGCACCTCCAAGCGCGTCTCGCTGCCGGCGACGGCCGGGTATATGGGCCCGACGCTCCAGCGCCATCCATTTTCAGGGCTAGTTGATTCGGCAGGTGGGTTGTTACACACTCCTTAGCGGGTTCCAACTTCCATGGCCACCGTCCTACTGTCTATATCAACCAGGGTGAGCCCCACCCCTTTCGTGAGCGCACTGCGCGCGGAGTGACCCCTGTTACGCGCCCCCGGCAACAGGGGTGGCGGGCAGGTAAGCTGCGCGGGCGGTGCGCGCGGAGTGACCCCTGTTACGAGCCCCCGGCCACGGGGGTGGCGGGCAGGTAAGCTGCTTACCTGCTGCGCGTGACGCCGGCCGCGGCGAAGGCGGACGAGGCGGGGTGTCGGTGCGGTGGGCGCGGTGGTGACCCTGGACGTGCGTCGGGCCCTTCTCGCGGATCGCCTCAGCTATGGCTCCCAATGGGGCCCTCTCGGGGGAAGGGGCCTCGGTCCCGGACCCCGGCGAGGCGTCCCTTTTCCGCTCCGTAAAAGTGTCCATCTCTTTTCTTTTTTTTTCTTCTGTTGTGGCATATGCTGCAGGTGCCTGCTCGTTTTTCGTATGTGGGTAACAACATCTAACTATGTATATATATTTCCCAATTGGTTTAACTGCCACCCGCCTGAATCTATTTAAAATCTAATTTTTTTTTATTTCAACCACCCGACCCGACCCGACCCGCGGATAAAATCTATTTTTTTTTATTTCATCCGCCCGATCCGCGGATATTCCGCGGATAATCCGCGGACTCCGCGGTTGTGCCCGCAAACCGCGCATCTCTAATATGTATATATATCTATATATATATATATATATATATATATATATATATATATATATATATATATATATATATATCATGAAAATATGCAAACAAAACTGTGTTTAGATAATTGATACTTCAAACTTGCATAAATAAATATTAAGGAATATAACATAACTTGACTTCTGAGAGTTTCAAAATGTAATGAATAAAATGCTAAAGTTGCTGATTAACAAGCAATTATTTTAATAATTAAATATGGTCATTTTAAATGAATTAATATGATAATTTAAAATCAATTATTTCAAATATGTTTATTTTAATGTATAATTCTATAGCTGGATGTAATAAGGAGTCACGAAAAAATACAAATAAAAATGCAATTAATTTTGATGTTTTTAGCAAAATATAGTAAAAATGTATTTTTTAAAAAAAAAATTAATAAATATATTTATTTTTAGGTAAGATAAACATAATAATACAATTTATCTCTAGTCTGGATGATTTAGTTCTTGTCACCCTCCCGTCATGAAAAAAGGCTGTCCTCACTCAGGTACGCATGGAGCTGGAGGGGGCGTGGCTTCCATCTCCGGCTGAAAATCGGGAGATTTTCGGGAGAGAGGCGCTGAATTTCGTGAGTCTCCCGGAAAATTCGGGAGGGTTGGCAAGTATGAGTCAGGAATATCCTCAAGTTAATTTGTCCGATTAATACAGACGCTTTGTTAACGCTATAATATAAAAAAAATTAAAAAAACAAGTATCCTTCCAGCGACGGGGCAGTCAAAGCCGAAGTGTCATCGATCGCTGTCAATGACGTAAGAGGAAATGACGTAAGTAAGAGGAAATGACGGAAGAGGAAATGACCCCGGAAGTAAATGGGGGGGTTTGTAGGGGGGAATACTTCGAAGACCTCCTCAATCCCACCAACACGTCTTCCTATGAGGAAGCAGTGCCTGGGGACTCTGTGGTGGTCTCTCCTATTTCTGGGGCTGAGGTTGCTGAGGTAGTTAAAAAGCTCCTCGGTGGCAAGGCCCCGGGGGTAGATGAGATCCGCCCGGAGTTCCTTAAGGCTCTGGATGCTGTGGGGCTGTCTTGGTTGACAAGACTCTGCAGCATCGCGTGGACATCGGGGGCGGTACCACTGGATTGGCAGACCGGGGTGGTGGTTCCTCTCTTTAAGAAGGGGAACCGGAGGGTGTGTTCTAACTATCGTGGGATCACACTCCTCAGCCTTCCCGGTAAGGTCTATTCAGGTGTACTGGGGAGGAGGCTACGCCGGATAGTCGAACCTCGGATTCAGGAGGAACAGTGTGGTTTTCGTCCTGGTCGTGGAACTGTGGACCAGCTCTATACTCTCGGCAGGGTCCTTGAGGGTGCATGGGAGTTTGCCCAACCAGTCTACATGTGTTTTGTGGACTTGGAGAAGGCATTCGACCGTGTCCCTCGGGAAGTCCTGTGGGGAGTGCTCAGGGAGTATGGGGTATCGGACTGTCTGATTGTGGCAGTCCGCTCCCTGTATGATCAGTGCCAGAGCTTGGTCCGCATTGCCGGCAGTAAGTCGGACACGTTTCCAGTGAGGGTTGGACTCCGCCAAGGCTGCCCTTTGTCACCGATTCTGTTCATAACTTTTATGGACAGAATTCCTAGGCGCAGTCAAGGCGTTGAGGGGATCTGGTTTAGTGGCTGCAGGATTAGGTCTCTGCTTTTTGCAGATGATGTGGTCCTGATGGCTTCATCTGGCCAGGATCTTCAGCTCTCACTGGATCGGTTCGCAGCTGAGTGTGAAGCGACTGGGATGAGAATCAGCACCTCCAAGTCCGAGTCCATGGTTCTCGCCCGGAAACGGGTGGAGTGCCATCTCCGGGTTGGGGAGGAGATCTTGCCCCAAGTGGAGGAGTTCAAGTACCTCGGAGTCTTGTTCATGAGTGAGGGAAGAGTGGATCGTGAGATCGACAGGCGGATCGGTGCGGCGTCTTCAGTAATGCGGACGCTGTATCGATCCGTTGTGGTGAAGAAGGAGCTGAGCCGGAAGGCAAAGCTCTCAATTTACCGGTCGATCTACGTTCCCATCCTCACCTATGGTCATGAGCTTTGGGTTATGACCGAAAGGACAAGATCACAGGTACAAGCGGCCGAAATGAGTTTCCTCCGCCGGGTGGCGGGACTCTCCCTTAGAGATAGGGTGAGAAGCTCTGCCATCCGGGAGGAGCTCAAAGTAAAGCCGCTGCTCCTCCACATCGAGAGGAGCCAGATGAGGTGATTCGGGCATCTGGTCAGGGTGCCACCCGAACGCCTCCCTAGGGAGGTGTTTAGGGCACGTCCGACCGGTAGGAGGCCGCGGGGAAGACCCAGGACACGTTGGGAAGACTATGTCTCCCGGCTGGCCTGGGAACGCCTCGGGGTCTCACAGGAAGAGCTGGACGAAGTGGCTGGGGAGAGGGAAGTCTGGGCTTCCCTGCTTAGGCTGCTGCCCCCGCCACCCGACCTCGGATAAGCGGAAGAAGATGGATGGTTTTGTAGGGGGAAGAAATTTGGCGTGACACAGCCCTAAATAATATTATTTGATATTTTACGGTAATGTGTTAATCATCTCACACATAAGTCGAAAAAAACTGCGACTTATAGTCCGAAAAATACGGTACTTGCCTCTCATTGTGATTGGCGAAATTCCCCAAAAATGTGCAGTTAAAATATTCCTTATTCGATAGCACTTTAGTAATCTTACTTTGCGTTAACTCGTTAAACACGGTCAGGCGGTGAACCAATTAGCCATGACAAACGAGGGACGACTGTACTCTGTTGTGTTCAGGAAAACCTCTCAATGAACTTTGGGATTGAGTTTCCTCCCTCGTTCAGGTGCGTCGCATATTGGAATCATTAGCTAGCAAAATACATCCTGAACTGGCTACTTCGGGTTTTCGGGGGCCATTAAACTGAGTTAGGATTGGACGAGCGCCTCAAATGCCTTCCCATCGCAATAGATCAGAGCGGAACCGAGTCCAAGTATCTCCCGTTGATCTCTCCGCACATGTCAGAGAATGGTATTCCCCCTACTATCTTGACAGGCTATCGTGAGTTCTCTTGCAGGGGCCAAATTAGACAAATCTCGTTATCAGGCAACTTAGGATGGGTCGAATTGTTGAAAGCCGGTGTGGCCTCAGGAGCCCGTGAAAGACTCCAGGCATAAGTGATACGTTTAGGCAGACGTGTAAATACTTCCAGAGCTGAAGGCCCAGCCGCTCTTGGTAATGGATGCTTGACCCGAAGCCAAGTGGTACGCGGGGCAGCCGTCAAAATCCACGAAAGGGCTTCTGACACGCAAATATAAATAAGAGAGGTCTGGATTTTGTGTTTTGTTAAAGCCACTCGGAGATCATGACGGGGGAATTTACGGCTCTCTTTTCAGACGGGGGATGAGGCGGGAAGGTAAACATTGCGCGTACTGAGCCGAGTCGAGGCCAACAGATGTGAGCCACTATCAGGAAATAACTGAATAAATGGCATAAGCGTTCCGCCGTCGTAAATCGCGGCCGTGCGGAATAGTTCAAAAGTTTTTCCCTTTTTTTTGCTCGAGTGATCGCCTAGGGCGGGGGGCGGCGACCCGAATTGTTGAAAGAGCCATATTGGACCAAAAATACAAAAAAATATTAATTAAAAGCCTTATATAAGTGTTATAATGAAGGCAACACATGATGTAAGTGTATATTAGCTATATTAGCCTACTATCAAAAATTACCTTAAAATCTTATATAAGTGTTATAATGAAGGCAACACATGATGTAAGTGTCTATATTAGTTATATTAGCCTACTATCAAAATGACTTTAAAAGTCTTATATAAGTGTTATAATGAAGGCAACACATGATGTAAGTGTCTATATTAGCCGACTATCAAAATGACTTTAAAAGTCTTATATAAGTGTTGTAATGAAGGCAACACATGGTGTAAGTGTCTATATTAGCTATGTTAGCCTACTATCAAAATGACTTTAAAAGTCTTATATAAGTGTTGTAATGAAGGCAACACATGATGTACAGTAAGTGTCTATATTAGCTATGTTAGCCTACTATCAAACATGACTTTAAAAGTCTTAAATAAGTGTTATAATGAAAACAACACACAATATAAGTGTCTATATTAGTTGTATTAGCCTACTATCAAAATGACTTTAAAAGTCTTACATAAGCATTATAATGAAGGCAACACATGGCGTAAATGTATATATTAGCTATGTTAGCCTACTATCAAAATTACTTTAAAAGTCTTATATGAGTGTTATAATGAAGACAACATATGATGTAAGTGTCTATATTAGCTATGTTAGCCTACTATCAAAATGACTTTAAACGTCTTGTTTAAGTGTTGTAATGAAGGCAACACATGATGTAAGTGTCTATATTAGCCTACTATCAAAATGACTTTAAAAGTCTTATATAAGTGTTGTAATGAAGGCAACGCATGACGTAAGTGTCTCTATTAGCCTACTATCAAAATGACTTTAAAAGTCTTATATAAGTGTTATAATGAAGGCAACACATGATGTAAGTGTCTATATTAGCTATGTTAGCCTACTATCAAAATTGCTTTAAAAGTCTTATATGAGTGTTATAATGAAGACAACATATGGTGTAAGTGTCTATATTAGCTATGTTAGCCTACTATCAAAATGACTTTAAAAGTCTTGTATAAGTGTTATAATGAAGGCAACACATGATGTAAGTGTCTATATTAGCCGACTATCAAAATGACTTTAAAAGTCTTATATAAGTGTTGTAATGAAGGCAACACATGATGTAAGTGTCTATATTAGCCTACTATCAAAATGACTTTAAAAGTCTTATATAAGTGTTGTAATGAAGGCAACACATGATGTAAGTGTCTATATTAGCCTACTATCAAAATGACTTTAAAAGTCTTATATAAGTGTTGTAATGAAGGCATCACAAGGTGTGTCCATATTAGTTGTGTTAGCCTACTATCAAAATGACTTTAAAAGTCTTGTATAAGTGTTATAATGAAGGCAACACATGATGTAAGTGTCTATATTAGCCGACTATCAAAATGACTTTAAAAGTCTTATATAAGTGTTGTAATGAAGGCAACACATGATGTAAGTGTCTATATTAGCCTACTATCAAAATGACTTTAAAAGTCTTATATAAGTGTTGTAATGAAGGCAACACATGGTGTAAGTGTCTATATTAGCTATGTTAGCCTACTATCAAAAATGACCTTAAAATCTTATATAAGTGTTATAATGAAGGTAGTAACACATGATGTAAGTGTCTATTAGCTATATTAGCCTACTAACAAAAATTACCTTAAAATCTTATATAAGTGTTGTAACGAAGGCAACACATGATGTAAGTGTCTGTATTAGTTATATTAGCCTACTATCAAAACGACTTTAAAAGTCTTATATAAGTGTTGTAATGAAGGCAACACATGGTGTGTCCATATTAGCTGTGTTAGCCTACTATCAAAATGACTTTAAAAGTCTTATATAAGTGTTATAATGAAGGCAACACATGATGTAAGTGTCTATATTAGCCGACTATCAAAATGACTTTAAAAGTCGTATATAAGTGTTGTAATGAAGGCAACACATGATGTAAGTGTCTATATTAGCCGACTATCAAAATGACTTTAAAAGTCTTATATAAGTGTTATAATGAAGGCAACACATGGTGTAAGTGTCTATATTAGCTATGTTAGCCTACTATCAAAATTATTGTAAAAGTCTTATATAAGTGTTATAATGAAGGTAGTAACACATGATGTAAGTGTCTATTAGCTACATTAGCCTACTATCAAAAATGACCTTAAAATTTTATATAAGTGTAGTAATGAAGGCAACACATGATGTAAGTGTCTATATTAGTTATATTAACCAACTATCAAAATGACTTTAAAAGTCTTATATAAGTGTTGTAATGAAGGCATCACATGGTGTGTCCATATTAGTTGTGTTAGCCTACTATCAAAATGACTTTAAAAGTCTTGTATAAGTGTTATAATGAAGGCAACACATGATGTAAGTGTCTATATTAGCCGACTATCAAAATGACTTTAAAAGTCTTATATAAGTGTTGTAATGAAGGCAACACATGATGTAAGTGTCTATATTAGCCTACTATCAAAATGACTTTAAAAGTCTTATATAAGTGTTATAATGAAGGCAACACATGGTGTAAGTGTCTATATTAGCTATGTTAGCCTACTATCAAAATGATTGTAAAAGTCTTATATAAGTGTTATAATGAAGGTAGTAACACATGATGTAAGTGTCTATTAGCTATATTAGCCTACTATCAAAAATGACCTTAAAATCTTATATAAGTGTTGTAATGAAGAGCAACACATGATGTAAGTGTCTACATTAGTTATATTAGCCTACTATCAAAATGTCTTTAAAAGTCGTATATAAGTGTTACAATGAACACAACACATGTTGTATTAGCTATATTAGCCTACAATCAAAATTACCTTAAAATCTTAAATAAGTGTTGTACTGAAGGCAACACATGATATAAGTGTCCATATTAGTTTTATTAGCCTACTATCAAAATTACTTTTAAATTCTTATACAAGTGTTGTAATGAAGGCAACACTCGGTGTGTCTATATTAGCTATGTTAGCCTACTATCAAAATGACTTTAAAGCGGCGAATACGTAGGGGTATGTGTGCGTATGCATATGGTAGTCCACGGTTGCGTGTTTTGTCTAGAAGCCGCTCCGCTCAGCGTCCCGACAGAGTCAACA
This sequence comes from Nerophis lumbriciformis, assembly GCF_033978685.3. Lineage (NCBI taxonomy): Eukaryota > Metazoa > Chordata > Actinopteri > Syngnathiformes > Syngnathidae > Nerophis > Nerophis lumbriciformis. The sequence goes on from NC_084573.2 coordinate 33,783,566, forward strand.
TCCCAGGTGTTTTTGAAGAGCAGGAGGGGGGGGGGGGGGGATTTTTCAGAGCGCCGCACTGGTCTCGCCGGGGTGTTCACAGCATGACCCAGCCAGGGCCAGATTGTAGGTACGGTTTCAACATTCCAATGGCTTGTCAGCTCCAATTGTCCATTCTGGCTCTCAAACCGATCATAACTCCGGTTTGCAGTGTGGAAAGCTTCTCCGAGAAGTTCTCCAATTTGCCATTCAATTCGCCAAAGCGCTCATAGCTCCGCCCGATCCTTCCATCGCGACGGGCTGCCACGCTCCATCCCCGAGTTACGCCGACTACCTTTGATCAGAAGACGTTTGAAGGACTTTGTACCTGACTTCAAACGCACGTGTGGTTCAAGATGAAACAAACCGACGTCAACAACAGCAGAAATTATCGGAAAATCAAGAAATCATTCTGAAGGATTTGTCAGGAGAGCGTTTCACGGTCTTGGGAGGAACTCGGAGTGCATTTCAAGAAAATATGTTGGTTTAGATCACAGGCGTCAAACTCAAGGCCCCAGGGGCCAGTTGTGGCCCGCCACTTCATTTTATTTGGCCCTCAAACTCCTGGAAATAATGTCTCAATAAAGTACTGTACATTTTTTTTTTACTAAATATATTATTTCTTTCTATTTTGTACTCCATATAATCGCAAATGATATTAACTTAAATATTGTCTAATTATGCAAAAAAATATATTATCAAACATTCACATTTTTATATAGAAATAAATACTAATAATAATGATTTCAAAGCAAGTTATCCATCAAATTGTGCAATGTAAAAGTAGTATCTCATGGTAAAATTGTGAAATTTAGTGTGTTTTTTTTACTGCATTTTTCTCTAAATAAACAAAACAGTACCTTTTTTTTCTTTTACTGTAATAAACTGTGGTGGCGTTTTGGCATTTACAGTAATACACCGAAAAATCTACAGTTGTGGATTTGCTGTAAAAAAAAAAAAAAATTTTTAAAAAGTGTTTAAATTTTACTGTAAAATTGCTGGGTTTTTTTAAAAATTTTCAGTAAAAAAACAAATGTCAATTTTGCCGTCAAATTCTGGCAACTGAGCTGCCTTTTTTTAAACCATAAAAACAGCAGTACTGTTTATCCATTTACAGTAAAATACACTAAACTTTGAGGTGATATTATTGCAACTTACTATATTTTTTTGACATTTTAGTTTAAAAAAAAAAATCTACTAATAAAATGCATTAAAAAAATGTGGGGCCAAACATAACTGCGATGTGGCCCTCTGTTAAAACGACTTTGACACCTCTGGTTTAGACTTAGACAAACTTTAAAGTTAAAGTTAAAGTTAAAGTACCAATGATTGTCACACACACACACTAGGTGTGGCGAGATTATTCTCTGCATTTGACCCATCACCCTTGATCACCCCCTGGGAGGTGAGGGGAGCAGTGGGCAGCAGCGGTGGCCGCGCCCGGGAATCATTTTGGTGATTTAACCCCCAATTCCAACCCTTGATGCTGAGTGCCAAGCAGGGAGGTAATGGGTCCCATTTTTATAGTCTTTGGTATGACTCGGCCGGGGTTTGAACTCACAACCTACCGATCTCAGGGCGGACACTCTAACCACTAGGCCACTGAGAAGTTAATGATCCACAAGGGAAATTGTTCCACACAGTAGCTCAGTTACAAAGGATGGAAAGTGTAAGGATGGAAAGGATAATGCAGGACTAAAAATGTACTGTAGTAGCAATATAAAATATAACATATATGTGATATTTACATATTATATATACAGTATATGGTATATACTAGAGATGCGCGGTTTGCGGGCACAACCGCGGAGTCCGCGGATTATCCGCGGATCGGGCGGATGAAATTAAAAAAAATTAGATTTTATCCGCGGGTCGGGTCGGGTCGGGTGGTTGAAAAAAAAAAATTAGATTTTAAATAGATTCAGGCGGGTGGCAGTTAAACCAATTGGGAAATATATATACATAGTTAAATGTTGTTACCCACATACGAAAAACGAGCAGGCACCTGCTGCATATGCCACAACAGAAGAAAAAAAAAAGAAAAGAGATGGACACTTTTACGGAGCGGAGAAGGGACGCCTCGCCGGGGTCCGGGACCGAGGCCCCTTCCCCCGAGAGGGCCCCACCGGGAGCCGTAGCTGAGGCGATCCGCGAGAAGGGCCCGACGCACGTCCAGGGTCACCACCGCGCCCACCGCACCGACACCCCGCCTCGTCCGCCTTCGCCACGGCCGGCGTCACGCGCAGCAGGTAAGCAGCTTACCTGCCCGCCACCCCCGTGGCCGGGGGCTCGTAACAGGGGTCACTCCGCGCACTCCGCCCGCGCAGCTTACCTGCCCGCCACCCCTGTTGCCGGGGGCGCGTAACAGGGGTCACTCCGCGCGCAGTGCGCTCACGAAAGGGGTGGGGCTCACCCTGGTTGATATAGACAGCAGGACGGTGGCCATGGAAGTCGGAACCCGCTAAGGAGTGTGTAACAACCCACCTGCCGAATCAACTAGCCCTGAAAATGGATGGTGCTGGAGCGTCGGGCCCATACCCGGCCGTCGCCGGCAGCGAGACGCGCTTGGAGGTGCGCTCAGCGCGGCTCCCATATGATTGCGCACTGGTGTGCGTCTGGGTCGTGACAGCGTGGCACACGAATGTCTGTGCTGCATTGGATCAGTCTCCTTTCTTTAACAGGCAAAAGCTTTATAACCTCACTAATGCCTTGCATCGTCTATATTAGATATATAACAACGGGCGGGTGCGGTTCTGATCAAATGTTACATCGGGTGGATGGCGGATGGTTGACGACTTTCTGATGCGGTTGCGGATGAAATAATTGCCTATCCGCGCATCTCTAGTATATACTGATATATTATATTTTTATATAATGTATACAATATATAACAATTACCATGTACAATATTACAGTATATGTAACAGCTGCAGCATAAAATGGATAAAAGATGCACACTATATATTTTGTCAAGCCAAAACAAATAACTTCCTGTTTCTCAATACTTTATTCAAATATATAAGTATATATATTTAGATTTTGATCTAACTGTAGTTTGTGCACAGGCTTTCTGAGGCCACGATAAAACAAAAACAGTTTAACAACCCAATGTTAGTAAATATGTACTCGTCCCAAATCCAAATTTTGTCACATGCTTTTATGGAGATGTGGTTAGCAATTAAATTGTCCACTGATATATACAGTAAGTTTAGATCAGGGTTGCACAAAGTGAGGCCCGAGGGCCAAATCTGGCCCGCCATGTCATTTCGTGTAGCCCGCCAAAGGGTGGCTAGCATTTGTAAAACAAAAAAAACTGGCAGTTCAGTCACCGGAAAATTGCCGGAAATTCATCAGTGGTACCTTTTTTTTATATTTACAGTAAGGCACTGTAAAAAATGCTCATGTATTTTAAATGGTAAAAAAACCAGCAGCTCAGTCAACATCATTTCAACTGTTTTCAATCTACAGTCATTTGCTGTAAAAAAAAAAAAAAAAATTACCGTAAAATTCTGGTGATTGAGCAGTTTTTTTTAGTCGTAAAATGATTCAATTGTATTTCTTTTTTACAGACTGACTGGTTGCATTTGAATTTGAGACCTGGCCCTGGATATTGGTGTTTGGTTGTTTCTTTACGTAAGGAAGCTCCAGGATGACCGTGCACTTGTGTGTCCATCTCAGCTCCTCCATCATGCTGAGATACGACAACAAGGTCAGACTGCAGACGATCGTTTGCCCTGCTGAGACGGTGAATTGCTGCAATCCGACATCCCTCCATGGACTTGATGCCAGCAGGAACCTGGAGACGATTCCCTCCCTTTGCACAACCCTTTAGAACAGGTCCTATTTGGTAGGAGGCTGCATTTTCATCTGTGCCATACATGACGCCAACAACCACTTGTAGGAAAATGTGTCGGAAA
>NC_084573.2:33792500-33797500 GCF_033978685.3 Nerophis lumbriciformis
CTCATAATTATGGAAAAAAAACAAGTCGAAATCATGAGATAAAGTGAATATTTAGTTAAAGTCACAGTTATGACAAGTCATAATTATGAGATAAAAAGTCGAAATGATAAGATGAAAATTATAATTATGACAAAAAATGAAATAATAAAACTCATAATTATGAGGTAAAGTCGTCGAAATAATGAGATAAAACTCATTATGGGAAAAAAAGTCAAAGTCATGAGAAAGTGAAAATTTAGTTAAAGTCACAGTTATGAAAAAAGTCATAATTATGAGATTAAAAGTCGAAATGATCAGATGAAAATTATAATTATGACAAAATATGAAATTATAAAACTCATAATTATGGAAAAAAACAAGTTGAATTCATGAGATAAAGTGAAAATGTAGTTAAAGTCACAGTTATGAAAAAAGTCATAAATCTGAGATAATAAATCGAAATGATCAAATGAAAATTACAATTATGACAAAAAATGAAATTATAAAACTCATAATTCTGAGGTAAAGTCGTTGAAATATTGAGATTTAAACTCATTATGGAAAAAAAATCGAAATTATGAGATAAATTTGAAATTATAAAATGAAAATTATAATTGTGGAAAAAAATGTCAATGATAAAAATTATAATTATGAAATTAAAAATCAATCATGAGGTAAGAAAGTGAAAATTTTGATTTAAAGTCAATTATGAAAAAATTCGAATTTATGAAATAAAAATGTGAAATTATAAGATGAAAATTATAATTGTGAAAAAAAATTGAAATTATAAAAAGTTTAATTATGAGATTAAAAATCAATCGTGAGATAAGAAGGTGAACATTTTGAGTTGAAGTCAATTATGAAAAAAGTCGAATTTATGAAATAAAAATGTGAAATTATAAGATGAAAATTATAATTGTGAAAAAAAATTGAAATTATAAAAAGTTTAATTATGAGATTAAAAATCAATCGTGAGATAAGAAGGTGAACATTTTGAGTTGAAGTCAATTATGAAAAAAGTCGAATTTGAGATAAAAATTTGAAATTATAAAATGAAAATTATAATTGTGGAAAAAAATAAAAATTATAATTGAGATTAAAAATCAATCATGAGATAAGCAAGTGAAAATTTTGACTTAAAGTCAATTGTGAAAAAAATCGAAATTATGAGGTAAAAATGTGGAATTATAAAATGAAAATTATAATTGTGAAAAAAATAATTAAATTATAAAAATTATAATTGAGATTAAAAATCAATCATGAGATAAGTGAACATTTTGAGTTAGTCAATTATGAAAAAAGTCGAAATTATGAGATAAAAAGTCAAAATTTTGAGAGAAAAAAGTCAAACTCCTGAATAGTCAAATTTATCAAATATAAAGTAACTATGAATAAAGTCTATATTAAGACACTAAATCAGAATTGTGAGTTAAAGTCACAATTAGGAGATAAAAAGTCAAAATTATGAAAAAGTCATAGTTATGAGATAAGTCACAATTATGAAATACATGTCGCCATAATGAGATAAAAAGTCGAAATTATGAGATAAAAAGTCAAAATCATGATGAAAAAGTCGAAATTAGGAGATCAAAATTTGAAATTATAAGATGAAAATTATAATTATGAGATTAAAAAGCAATCATGAGATAAGAAAATGAACATTTTGAGTTAAAGTCAATTATGAAAAATGTCGAAATTATGAGATAAAAAAGTCAGAATTTTGAGAGAAAAAAGTCAAACTCCTGAATAGTCAAATTTATTTAAAAAAAAAAACTATGAATAAAAAAAAGTCTATATTGAGAGACTAAGTCAGAATTGTGAGTCAAAGTCATAATTAGGAGATACAAAGTCAAAATTATGAAAAAGTCATAGTTATCAGATAAGTCACAATTATGAAATACAATTTGTCATAATGAGAAAAAGTCGAAATTATGAGTTAAAAAGTCAAAATTATGATGAAAAAGTTATAATTATGATTAAAAAGTCGAAATTTGGAGAACTTTTGAGATACATATTTATGAGATATAAAGTCAAAATGATGGGATAAAACATCATAATGAGAAAAAAAAGTTGAAATGCTAAAAGTCAATTATGAGATGAAACTCACAATTGTGGGGAAAAAAAATCGAAATTACGAGTTCAAAAGTTCAAAAGATGAAAAAACAAAATTATGATATATATATATATATATATATAATTGTGATTTTTTTAAATTAATAGTCATAATTATGAGATAAAAAGTCGAAATCATGAGAACTAGTGAAAATTTTGTTCAAGTCAGTTATGAAAAAATTAATTATGAGATTAAAAGTCGAAATGATAAAATGAAAATTATAATTATGACAAAAAATGAAATTATAAAAGTCATAATTATGAGGTAAAGTCGTCGAAATAATGAGATAAAAATGTGAAATTATAAGATGAAAATTTAAATTGTGAAAACAAAATTAAATTAAACAAATTATAATTATGAAGTTAAAAATCAATCATGATTTTGAGTTAAAATCAATTATGAAAAAAGTCGAAATTATGAGATAAAACGTCAGAATTTTTAGAGAAAAAAGTCAAACTCCTGAACAGTCAAATTTAAATACAAAGTAACTATGAATTTTAAAAAAAAGTCTATATTAAGAGACTAAGTCAGAATTGTGAGTTAAAGTCATAATAGGATATATAGGATAGGCAAATATAAGCTTTGGCTTCAGCCTATTCCTTTTTGGGTCATTCTTTTTCTTTTCTTTTCTTTTTGTGTGTAAATGTGTATGATTGTTAAATATGTATAATCTGTACTGTTAAACTGGTCACACAAAATGGTTAATGGTTGATGGTTGATTATATGACCGAAATAAACGTATTCATTCATTCATAATTAGGAGATAAAAGTCAAAATTATGAAAAAGTCATAGTTATGAGATAAGTCACAATTATGAAATACAAGTCGTCATAATGAGATTAAAAAGTCCAAATTTTGAGATAAAACTATGAAAAGTCACAATTATGATGAAAAAGTTATAATCATGATTAAAAAGTCGAAATTAGGAGAACTTTGAGAATTTTGAGATCCATTTTTTTATGAGATATAAAGTCAAAATGATGGGATAAAACATCATAATAATGAGGTAAAAAGTTGAAATGACAAAATAAGAAAGAGGAGGTCGGAAGTTTGAGAGTCTTCACTGTTGGTGATGGTTGACGTCCACCGCATTATTTTTTTTACTGACGTGCCGTTTGAGAGGCCAATCAGGGAGGATTCCAGACTTGACCTTGTTGTCGTGTGTCCAAGTGAAGGTAGTAGGCCTGCAAACACGTCTCCCACTCGGGTGGACAACTAAGTCCACCCCCACCTGCAGCCAGGGACACAAGACACACAAAAACAACTTTTGAGAGATGAGATTCATGGAGTGTATTTTTTTTAAAGTGTTTGCTTTTATGACACACTTTGGCTGCCTTTTGTTTTGAAGGCCTGGTGACAGGAAGGGAGGATGGAAGTGATGTGTTGCGACACACTACAATATAGACATGAGGGGGAGTGTTGTGTACGTCGTTAATCACTGCGGTGTGTGTGTTCTTGTATTTCTACCCTTCTTGAGACATCAACAAGGAAAAGTACCTTCCATATGAGGACCGGTGAACAAGTTATGGTCCCAATACGGAAAAAAACATTGGATCTAATAGAGAGCCGATTACTAGAGTCCGTGAACATTGCTCCAAAGTCAGGATTTTTTTTGTCGATTTATTGTGCATCCAAAAGTAAACATTGACAATATACGATAAAAACAAGACGGCAGCTAAAGAAGGACTAGCCTATTCATCCCCGAAAAATTGTACGACTTCCTGCGCTGACGTAAGACAACCCGCGTTCCATATGTGACCATAGGATGAACAAATACACTACAGTACTAAGACTATAGTGGCTATTAACTCTGTTTTTTTTTTTTTTTTATAAATCGTGATTTCTATTTACTGTTTTAATTGGTTTTACCCTTTTAAAATTGTTTTTAATCATATTTATTTTTATATAGTTTTTATATTTATTTATTTTTTGTTTTTATTCAGTCATTGGTGGAGCTAAGGATAATATTTGAATATTGTTATTAATAGAGATTTCCGATAATATTGGCCTGCCGATATTATCGGCCGATAAATGCGTTAAAATGTAATATCGGAAATTATCGGTATCGTTTTTTTTCTGTTATTAATATTCTGGTTCCTACATTATATATCAATATATATCAATACAGTCCGTAAGCACACATGATTGTGCGTGCTGCTGGTCCACTAATAGTACTAATCTTTAACACTTAATTTTACTCATTTTCATTCATTACTAGTTTCTATGAAACTGTTTTTATATTGTTTTACTTTCTTTTTTATTCAAGAAAATGTTTTTAATTTATTTATCTTATTTTATTTAATATATATATATATTTTTTAAAGTACCTTATCTTCACCATACCTGGTTGTCCAAATTAGGCATAATAATGTGTTAATTCCACGACTGTATATATAGGATGAACAAATACACTACAGTACTAAGACTATAGTGGCTATTAACTCTGTTTTTTTTTTTATAAATTGTGATTTCTATTTACTGTTTTAATTGGTTTTACCCTTTTAAAATCGTTTTTAATCATATTTATTTTTATATTGTTTTTATATTTATTTTTGTTTTTATTCAGTCATTGTTGGAGCAAAGGATAATATTTGAATGTTGTTTTTAATAAAGATGTCCGATAATATCGGCCTGCCGATATTATCGGCCGATAAATGCGTTAAAATGTAATATCGGAAATTATCGGTATCGTTTTTTTTTATTATTGGTATCGTTTTTTTTTTGTTATTAATATTCTAGTTCCTACATTATATATCAATATATATCAATACAGTCCGTAAGCACACATGATTGTGCGTGCTGCTGGTCCACTAATAGTACTAACCTTTAACAGTTAATTTTACTCATTTTCATTAATTACTAGTTTCTATGTAACTGTTTTTATATTGTTTTACTTTCTTTTTTTATT
>NC_084573.2:33802500-33805000 GCF_033978685.3 Nerophis lumbriciformis
TGTCTCCTTCCCGCTTTTCTTCTTCCTTTTCGAAGGGCCAAACGGTCCCTCTGTGATCCCCGGCCCTCTGCCGTCGCTTCCTCTCTCTGCTCTCCGAGGGTTCGACTGCCAAGACAAACCCCTAAATCTCTCACTCCCGAACGCAGATTTCCATGGTCTCTCCTTCCCCAGAACCCACACTTCCCCCAAATGGCCCCTTTTTTTCCCCAGTTCTAGCCCGGCTCTGTCATTGAGGTTGTTTCTGGAAGACCATGGTCGCCGGTGACCTGTGACAGGGTGAGCGGGACCTGCCAGGTCCAGCCAGGAGAGCAGAACTTCCTGTGCATTAAAGACACGGGTCAGATGTCAATTGTGCTAACCTCTGATACTGACAAACCACAAGTCTGTTTTCACTTCTTTTAGACGTGAACAATTAAACCGCATCGCTTTGTCCGAAACCTCCCCAAATATTTGGGCCAATCAGGATCATTTTTAACAAATAAATGTCTCATCAAACCTTAGTTTAGTTTTTTCTGTGTAGACGAAGCGGCAACAACAAAGTGTAACAATATATCAACTGTCGTCCTTTTTAATGTAGCTCAGACCTACTTCCTGTTCCTGTCTACAGCACTAAGCCTTCTGGGTAATGTAGTATACAAACATGTACTTCCTACTTTACACAAATTTATATATTTTGTTTAACATTCATATATCCAGGGTAAGACAATTAGACCGCATTGCTTTGTCCGAAACCTTCCCAAATATTTGGTGCCAATCAGGATCTTTAGGGCCAATCAGATGTTTAGGGCATGTCCGACCGGTAAGAGGCCACGGGGAAGACACTGTCTCCCAGCTGGACCCTCGGAATCCCCATGGAGGGGCTGGACAAAGTGGACTTAAGGCAAGATCTCCTCCCGGATCCGACTATGGGACTCCATCCCCTACCCAGACGAGACCCATGGACTCGGACTTGGAGGTCCTGATTCTCATCCAAGTCTCTTCACTCCCGGCTGCGACCCGATCCAGTGAGAGCTGAAGATGCTGGCCGGATGAACCCAGCAGGACCGCGTCGTCTGCAAAAAGCAGAGACCTAATCCTGCATCCACTAAAACCGATCCCCTCAACGCCCTGACTGCGCCTAGGAATTCTGTCCATAAAAGTTATGAACAGAATTGGTAGACGTAGGACACGTTGGAGAGACTGTCTCCCAGCTGGACCCTCGGAATCCCCATGGAGGAGCTGGACAAAGTGGACTTAGGGCAAGATTTCATCCCGGACCTGAATATGGGACTCCATCTCCTACCCAGGCGAGACCCATGGACTCTGACTTGGAGGTCCTGATTCTCATCCAAGTCTCTTCACTCCCGGCTGTGACCCGATCCAGTGAGAGCTGAAGATCCTGGCCGGATGAACCCAGCAGGACCGTGTAGTCTGCAAAAAGCAGAGACCTAATCCTGCAGCCACCAAAACCGGATCCCCCTCAACGCCCTGACTGCGCCTCAAAATTTGGTCCATAAAAGTTATGAACAGAATCGGTAGGCGTAGGACACGTTGGATAGACTGTCTCCCAGCTGGACCCTCGGAATCCCCATGGATGAGCTGGACAAAGTGGACTTAGGGCAAGATCTCATCCCGAACCAGAATATGGGACTCCATCCCCTACCCAGACGAGACCCATGGACTCGGAATTGGAGGTCCTGATTCTCATTCAAGTCTCTTCACTCTCGGCTGCGACCCGATCCAGTGAGAGCTGAAGATCCTGGCCGGAAGAACCCAGCAGGACTGCGTCGTCTGCAAAAAGCAGAGACCTAATCCTGCATCCACTAAAACCGGATCCCCTCAACCGCCTAGGACTTCTGTCCATAAAAGTTATGAACAGAATCGGTAGTCTGAGTCGGAGTCCGAACCTGACTGGAAACGGGTCCGACTTATCACCGGCGACGTCATGGTTTGACAGCGCTAACTACTGCTGCTAAAAGTTTCAACTTCGGTAGCAGCAGAACATTCAGGCAGCTAAAATGTGCCTGACAAAGTGTGGGGTTTTGCATTTTTCCCATCATACTTGCCAACCCTCCAGGATTTTCCAGGAGACTCCCGAAATTCAGCGCCTCTTCCCGAAAACCTCCCGGGACAAATTTTCTCCCGAAAAACTCCCGAAATTCAGGCGGACCTGAGTGACGTGTTGACAACACACAACAACAGTGTCTACCGTAAAGCAGTTCGTCTGCCGTAAACAGCAATGTTGTGACACTTTTAAACAGGACAATACTGCCATCTACTGTACATGCATATGTGACCCACCCATAATGTGTCACATTTTTGTGTTGATTTATTTATTTTATTTTGTGGTTTGAATTCGTTTTTGGAGCTGTCATTCCACATTTATCAGTATTCACATTGGTCAGTAGGGGGCAGTAGGGCGTTTCTTCCCAATTGAATGCTATCACCTGCAGACCGGAAGTGTCTTGTCATTCTGATGAGCGCGACCAGTCTGTGAACAATTGAAACGTCCTGTGTGCTT
>NC_084573.2:33810000-33812500 GCF_033978685.3 Nerophis lumbriciformis
TCTTCACCCGTCTGTCTGAGGTCGGCCAATCACACGCTCCCACAAGCGTTACAGCGTGTCATTGATCCCACCGCCATGTTGGAGGCGTGGCCACAGATACTCAACACCTGTCACTCCCTCATCTGGATCAACCTTTTTGATTGCGTGTGCGATACGGGCAGTCATGCAGCGTGGTTACTTGCGTGTGATATCATGTGAGATGCAAGCAGTCCTGCAGCGTGGTTACTAGCGTCTGATAACATGTGAGATACAAGCAGCCCTGCAGCGTGTTTACTTGTGTGTGATACTATGTGCGATACAAGCAGTCCTGCAGAGTGTTTACTTGTGTGTGATATCATGTGCGATACAAGCAGTCCTGCAGTGTTTACTTGTGTGATATTGTGTGCGATACAAGCAGTGCTGCAGCGCGGTTTACTTACGTGTGATATCATGTGTGATACAAGCAGTCCTGCACCGTGTTTACTTGTGTGATATCATGTGCGATACAAGCAGTCCTGCAGCGGGGTTACTTGTGTGATATCATGTGCGATACAAGCAGTCCTGCAGAGTGTTTACTTGTGTGATATCATGTACAATACAAGCAGTCCTGCAGCGGGGTTACTTGTGTGTGATATAATGTGCGATACAAGCAGACCTGCAGCGGTTTACTTGTGTGTGTGATATCATGTGCAGTACTAGCAGTCCTGCAGTGTTTACTTTTGTGTGACATCATGTGCGATACAAGCAGTCCTGCAGCGTGTTTACTTGTGTGATATCATGTGCGATACAAGCAGTCCGGCAGAGTGTTTACTTGTGTGTGATATCATGTACGATACAAGTCAGTCCTTCAGCGTGTTTACTTGTGTGTGATAACAAGTGCGATACGTGCAGTCCTGCAGCGTGTTTACTTGTGTGTGATATCATGTGCGATACAAGCAGTCCTGTAGCGTGTTTACTTGTGTGTGATATCATGTGCGACATAAGCAGTCCTGCAGCGTGTTTACTTGTGTGTGATATCATGTGCGATACAAGCAGTCCTGCAGCGTGTTTACTTGTGTGTGATATCATGTGCGGTACAAGTAGTCCTGCAGCGTGTTTACTTGTTTGTGATATCATGTGCGATACAAGCAGTCCTGTAGCGTGTTTACTTGTGTGTGATATCATGTGCGACATAAGCAGTCATGCAGCGTGTTTACTTGTGTGTGATATCATGTGCGATACAAGCAGTCATGCAGCGTGTTTACTTGTGTGTGATATCATGTACGATACAAGTCAGTCCTTCAGCGTGTTTACTTGTGTGTGATAACATGTGCGATACGTGCAGTCCTGCAGCCCTGTTTACTTGTGTGTGATAACATGTGCGATACGTGCAGTCCTGCAGCGTGTTTACTTGTGTGTGATATCATGTGCGGTACAAGTCAGTCCTTCAGCGTGTTTACTTGTGTGTGATATCATGTGCGGTACAAGCAGTCCTGCAGCGTGTTTACTTGTGTGTGATATCATGTGCGATACAAGCAGTCCTGTAGCGTGTTTACTTGTGTGTGATAACATGTGCGACATAAGCAGTCCTGCAGCGTGTTTACTTGTGTTGTGATATCATGTGCGATACAAGCAGTTCTGCAGCGTGTTTACTTGTGTGTGATATCATGTGCGGTACAAGCAGTCCTGCAGCGTGTTTACTTGTGTGTGATATCATGTGCGATACAAGCAGTCCTGTAGCGTGTTTACTTGTGTGTGATATCATGTGCAACATAAGCAGTCATGCAGCGTGTTTACTTGTGTGTGATATCATGTGCGATACAAGCAGTCCTGCAGCGTGTTTACTTGTGTGTGATATCATGTACGATACAAGCAGTCCTGTAGCGTGTTTACTTGTGTGTGATATCATGTGCGACATAAGCAGTCCTGCAGCGTGTTTACTTGTGTGTGATACTATGTGCGATACAAGCAGTCCTGCAGCGTGTTTACTTGTGTGTGATATCATGTACGATACAAGTCAGTCCTTCAGCGTGTTTACTTGTGTGTGATAACATGTGCGATACGTACAGTCCTGCAGCGTGTTTACTTGTGTGTGATATCATGTGCTGTACAAGCAGTCCTGCAGCGTGTTTACTTGTGTGTGATATCATGTGCGATACAAGCAGTCCTGTAGCGTGTTTACTTGTGTGTGATATCATGTGCGACATAAGCAGTCATGCAGCGTGTTTACTTGTGTGTGATATCATGTGCGATACAAGCAGTTCTGCAGCGTGTTTACTTGTGTGTGATATCATGTACGATACAAGCAGTCCTGTAGCGTGTTTACTTGTGTGTGATATCATGTACGATACAAGTCAGTCCTTCAGCGTGTTTACTTGTGTGTGATAACATGTGCGATACGTGCAGTCCTGCAGCGTGTTTACTTGTGTGTGATATCATGTGCGGTACAAGCAGTCCTGCAGCGTGTTTACTTGTGTGTGATATCATGTGCGATACAAGCAGTCCTGTAGCGTGTTTACTTGTGTGTGATATCATGTGCGAC
>NC_084573.2:33817500-33837500 GCF_033978685.3 Nerophis lumbriciformis
TTGTTTGCGCTGGCTTTCGGAGACTCTTATTTTGAAAGCGCAGGCGCGATGGAGCCGCACTTTTATTGTGAAGACAGGAACTGTGCAGTCAGTCTTTAGGCTTTTGACGGGATGTACGGTTGAAATAAAAAAGGGTCTTTTTTCCTTCACACTTTTGATTGATTGATTGGAACTTTTATTAGTAGATTGCACAGTACAGTATAAATTCCGTACAATTGACCACTAAATGGTAACACCCGAATACGTTTTTCAACTTGTTTAAGTCAGGTCATGTGACCGCCTGGCTCTGTTTGATTGGTCCAACGTCACCAGTGACTGCATCTGATTGGAGGAACGGAGTGAACGTCACCAGTGACTGTATTTGTTGAAACGCAGGCACTATGAAGGTCTGTCTGACAGACCAAAACAAACAAAGCGTGCAATAACAGATCGATAAAAATTAGTAGCGAGTAGCGAGCTGAATGTAGATAAAAGTAGCGGAGTAAAAGTAGCGTTTCTTCTGTATAAATATACTCAAGTAAAAGTAAAAGTATGTTACATTAAAACTACTCTTAGAAGTACAATTTATCCCAAAAGTTACTCAAGTAGATGTAACGGAGTAACTGTAGCGCGTTACTACCCACCTCTGGTCGTCGTAGAAGCAACACACTTAATTAATTCCTATTTATTTCCAATCATGATTAATTCAAGTCACCGTTAAAAAAAGCCTAATCATTTATTACATTCGCTCCCGTTTGACCCTCCTCAGTTTTGTCGGCGTAACGACGATTTGTAGAAACCATCAAAAAAAACAAATCAGACCGTCTTTCTTGAATATTGATGAACTTAATGATTTATTTATGCTTCTTGTACAAAGCAAGGAGGGCGGCGGGGCCTTGTCAGCACGGAGCGTGGTCCGTTGGACGGATGATGGTGTGGAAATATGCACATACTAAACTCACTCACATTAGCATAGCGCTAACATGTGCAGCTAACGTTTTTTGCACGAGGATCGCTCCTTAAGACACCGACGGTTGTTAGGACAACGGCGTGCACAAATAACAAGGCTCCGCAGTCAGCATATTTGAAAGCGGGTTTTTTTAATCAAAGACAAGGTTTTCAGTTTGTGCTCGCCGACTAATGACTGAAATATTTACATATCAGTCGTTTCTTGGGAGTCTGAGGACAAACCTTGTGGGGATTTCACGTATTCCCTGTTGAGGCATTAAACATTCATAGAGGCTCCGCGGTTTCGTCATGGACGGCAAAAACAAGTTGATGATCCCCCGTGTGTTTCCTGGGGTATCAGCTCCACTTGCTTTCTTGTTATTTGTAGAGGTGGTACCGTCGCAGAGAGCCGAGTGGAATCAACTTTTTTTGTGGTGGTTTCCAGGCAGTGGTTGTGTTGTAGTGGCCGGGTGAATGCCTGCCGTGGCAATCTACAGTAGAACACATTGGAGGCTGCTATGTTGGCTGAAAGGAGTGTAAAGGTGACTAAGGTCTGCCCACTGTACTTAAATGTGGCCTATAACGTCATTCAAAGTGGTCATTTAAACGTGGCCTACCCACGCCGTTTTAAGTGGTCCGCCATGACCGTTTAAAGTGACCTGCCACCTGGTCTGCCACTTCATTTAACATTGTCGCCATGTATTTTTATGTGGTCCGCCACATAATTTAAAGTGACCCACCACTTCATTTTACGTGGCCCGTTATGTTATTCAATGGGGTCTCTCATGTCATTTAACGTTGTCCGCCGCTTAATTTAAAGTGGCCCGCCACTTTATTTTATTCAATGAGGTCTTCCACGTCATTTAACGTTGTCCCCCACAAAATTTTAACAGGCCCACCACATAATTTTATGTGGTCCTCCACGACATTTTAATTGGCCCGCCACTGTATTTAAGTGGCCCGTTACATTATTCAATGTGGTCTCTCACGTCATTTAATGTTGTCCGCCACAAAATTTTAGGTGGCCCGCCACTTTATGTAATCAATGTAGTCTTCCACATCATTTAAAGTTGTCCCCCACAAAATTTTAAGTGGCCCACCACATCATTTTATATGGTCGTTCAAATAAAATGTATTTGGCCCGTTACGTTATTCTATGTTGTCTCTCACATCATTTAACATTGTCCGCCACAAATTTTTAAGTGTCATTTTGGGTGGTCCTCCACAAAATTTAAGGTGGCCCGCCACTGTATTAAGTGGTCCGTTACGTCATTTAACGTTGTCCGCCACATAATTTAATTTGGCCCGCCACTTTATTTTATTCAATGTGATCTTCTACGTCATTTAACATTGTCCGCCACAAATTTTTAAGTGTCATTTTGGGTGGTCGTCCACAAAATTTAATGTGGCCCGCCACTGTATTAAGTGGTCCGTTACGTCATTTAACGTTGTCCGCCACATAATTTAAATTGGCCCGCCACTTTATTTTATTCAATGTGGTCTTCTACGTCATTTAACATTGTCCCCCACAAAATTAATTTAAACGTGGTCCTCCACAAAATTTTAATTGGTCCGCCACTCTATTTTACGTGGCCCGTTACTTTATTCAATGTGGTCTCTCACGTCATTTAACATTGTCCGCCACATAATTTAAAATGGCCCGCCACTTTGATTTATTCAATATGGTCTTCCACATCATTCAACATTGTCCCCCACAAAATTTTAAGTGGCCCACCACGTCATTTTACGTGGTCCTCCACAAAAATGTAAGTGGCCCGTTAAGTTATTCTATGTTGTCTCTCACATCATTTAACATTGTCCGCCACAAATTTTTAATTGGCCCACCATGTCATTTTATGTGGTCCTCCACAAAATTTAAGGTGGCCCGCCACTGTATTATGTGGTCCGCTACGTCATTCGACGTTGTCAGCCACATAATTTAATTTGGCCCGCCACTTTGATTAATTCAATGTGATCTTCCACATCATTTAATGTTATCCCCCACAAAATTAACTTGGCACACCACATTTAATGTGGTCCGCCCACGTCGTTTTAAGTGGTCCGCCATGCCGTTTAAAGTGACCTGCCACCCGGTCTGCCACATCATTTAACATTGTCGCCATGTATTTTTATGTGGCCCACCACATCATTTAACGTGGTCCGCCACATAATTTAAAGTGACCCACCACTTTATTTTACGTGGCCCGTTGCGTTATTCAATGTTGTCTCATGTCATTTAACGTTGTCCGCCACATAATTTAATTTGGCCCGCCACTTTATTTTATTCAATGTGGTCTTCTACGTCATTTAAAATTGTCCCCCACAAAATTTAAAAAGGCCCCCAACATAATTTTACGTGGTCCTCCACAAAATTTTAATTGGTCCGCCACTGTATTTTATGTGGCCCGTTATGTCATTCAATGTGGTCTCTGGCGTCATTCAATGTCGTCCGCCACATAATTTAATTTGGCCCACCACTTTGATTTATTCAATATGGTCTTCCACGTCACTCAACATTGTCCCCCACAAAATTACAAGTGGCCCACCATGTCATTTTGTGTTCCTCCACAAATTTTAAAAGTGGCCTGTTACGTTATTCAATATGGTCTCTCACGTCATTTAGCATTGCCCCCCCCCCCCCCCCCCCCACAATTTAATGTGGCCCACCATATCATTTTATGTGGTCCTCCACCAAATTTTAAACTGGCCCACCACAGTATTTTCAGTGGCCCTTTACATTATTCAATGTGGTCTCTTACGTCATTTAACGTTCTCTGCCACATAATTTAAAGTGGCCCGCCACTTTGATTTATTCAATGTGGTCTTCCACGTCAATTAACGTTGTCCCCCACAAAATTTAATCAGGCCCACCACATAACTTTATGTGGTCCTCCACGACATTTTAAATGGCCCGCCACTGTATTTAAGTGGCCCGTTACATTATTCAATGTGGTCTCTCACGTCATTTAATGTTGTCCGCCACAAAATTTGAGGTGGGCCGCCACTTTATTTAATCAATGTAGTCTTCCACGTCATTTAACGTTGTCCCCTACAAAATTTTTAGTGGCCCACCACATCATTTTACGTGGTCCTCCACAAAAATGTATGTGGCCCGTTACGTTATTCTATGTTGTCTCTCACATCATTTAACATTGTCCGCCACAAATCTTTAATTGGCCCACCATGTCATTTTATGTGGTCCTCCACAAAATTTAAGGTGGCCCGCCACTGTATTATGTGGTCTGCTACGTCATTCGACATTGTCCACCACATAATTTAAGTTGGCCCGCCACTTTATTTTATTCAATGAGGTCTTCCACATCATTTAACGTTGTCCCCCACAAAATTTTAAGTGTCATTTATGTGGTCCTCCACCAAATTTTAACATGGCCCACAACAGTATTTTCAGTGGCCCGTTACATTATTCAATGTGGTCTCTCACGTCATTTAACATTGTCCGCCACATAATTTAAAATGGCCCGCCACTTTGATTTATTCAATATGGTCTTCCACGTCACTCAACATTGTCCCCCACAAAATTATAAGTGGCCCACAACATCATTTTATGTGGTCCTCCACAAAAATGTAAGTGGCCCGTTGAGTTATTCTATGTTGTCTCTCACATCATTTAACATTGTCCGCCACAAATTTTTAAGTGGCCCACCAAGTCATTTTATGTGGTCCTCCACAAAATTTAAGGTGGCCCGCCACTGTATTATGTGGTCTGCTACGTCATTCGACATTGTCCACCACATAATTTAAGTTGGCCCGCCACTTTATTTTATTCAATGAGGTCTTCCACATCATTTAACGTTGTCCCCCACAAAATTTTAAGTGTCATTTATGTGGTCCTCCACCAAATTTTAACATGGCCCACAACAGTATTTTCAGTGGCCCGTTACATTATTCAATGTGGTCTCTCACGTCATTTAACATTGTCCGCCACATAATTTAAAATGGCCCGCCACTTTGATTTATTCAATATGGTCTTCCACGTCATTCAACATTGTCCCCCACAAAATTTTAAGTGGCCCACCACATCATTTTACGTGGTCCTCCACAAAAATGTAAGTGGCCCGTTGAGTTATTCTATGTTGTCTCTCACATCATTTAACATTGTCCGCCACAAATTTTTAAGTGGCCCACCAAGTCATTTTATGTGGTCCTCCACAAAATTTAAGGTGGCCCGCCACTGTATTATGTGGTCTGCTACGTCATTCGACGTTGTCCGCCACATAATTTAAGTTGGCCCGCCACTTTGATTAATTCAATGTGATCTTCCACATCATTTAATGTTATCCCCCACCAAATTAAATTGGCACACCACATTTAATGTGGTCCGCCACATAATTTAAAGTGACCCACCACTTCAGTTTATGTGGCCCGTTACATTATTCATTGTGGTCATTTAACGTTGTCCCCACACAATTTTAAATGGCCCACAACATCATTTTACGTGGTCCTCCATAAAAATGTATGTGGCCCGCCACTGTATTTTATGTGGCCCGTTACGTTATTCAATGTGGTCTCTCACGTCATTTAACTTTGTCCGCCACTTAATATTATTCAACGTGGTCTTCCACGTCATTTAACGTTGTCCCCCACAAAATTACAAGTGGCCCACCATATCATTTTATGTGTTCCTCCACAAATTTTTAACCTGGCCTGTTACGTTATTCAACGTGGTCTCTCACGTTATTTAGCATTGTCCCCCAAACAATTTTAAGTGGCCCACCATGTCATTTTATGTGGTCCTCCACCAAATTTTAAAGTGGCCCACAACAGTATTTTCAGTGGCCCTTTACATTATTCAATGTGGTCTCTTACATCATTTAACGTTCTCTGCCACATAATTTAAAGTGGCCCGCCACTTTTGATTTATTCAATGTGGTCTTCCACGTCAATTAACGTTGTCCCCCACAAAATTTTAACAGGCCCACCACATAATTTTATGTGGTCCTCCACGACATTTTAATTGGCCCGCCACTGTATTTAAGTGGCCCGTTACATTATTCAATGTGGTCTCTCACGTCATTTAATGTTGTCCGCCACAAAATTTGAGGTGGGCCGCCACTTTATTTAATCAATGTAGTCTTCCACGTCCTTTAACGTTGTCCCCCACAAAATTTTAAGTGGCCCACCACATCATTTTATATGGTCTTTCAAAAAAATTTATTTGGCCCGTTACGTTATTCTATGTTGTCTCTCACATCATTTAACATTGTCCGCCACAAATTTTTAAGTGTCATTTTGTGTGGTCCTCCACAAAATTTAAGGTGGCCCGCCACTGTATTATGTGGTCCGTTACGTCATTGAACGTTGTCCGCCACATAATTTAAAAATGGCCCGCCACTTTGATTTGTTCAATGTGATCTTCCACATCATTTAATGTTATCCCCCACAAAATTTTATGTGGTCCGCCACATAATTTAAAGTGACCTACCACTTCAGTTTATTTGGCCCGTTACATTATTCAATGTGGTCATTTAACGTTGTCCCCACACAATTTTAAGTGGCCCACAACATCATTTTATGTGGTCCTCCATAAAGATTAATGTGGCCCCTCACTGTATTTTATGTGGCCCGTTACGTTATTCAATGTGGTCTCTCACATCATTTAGCGTTGTCTGCCACTTAATTTTATTCAACATAGTCTTCCACATCATTTAATGTTGTCCCCCACAAAATTTTATCTGGCCCACCACATAATTTCTGTGGTCCTCCACAAAATTTAAACTGGCCCGTTACGTTATTCAGTGTGGTCTGTCACATCATTCAACGTTGTCCTCCACATATTTTAAAGTGGCCCGCCACTTTATTTTATTCAACGTGGTCATCTAACCTACGTTATTCAATGTGGTCTCTCACGTCATTTAACGTTGTCCTCCACATATTTTTATGTGGCCCGCCACTCTATTTTATTCAACGTGGTCATCTAACCTACGTTATTCAATGTGGTCTCTCACGTCATTTAGCGTTGCCCGCCACATAATTTAAATTGACCCGCCACCTCATTTTATGTGGTCCTCCACAAAATTTAAAGTGGCCCGTTACATTATTCAACGTGGTCTCTCACATCATTCAACGTTGTCCTCCACATATTTGAAAGTGGCCCGCCACTTTATTTTATTCAACGTGGTCATCTAACCTACGTTATTCAATGTGGTCTCTCACATCATTCAATGTGGTCCTCCACATATCTTAAAGTGGCCCGCCACTTTATTTTATTCAACGTGGTCATCTAACCTACGTTATTCAATGTGGTCTCTCACGTCATTTAGCGTTGCCCGCCACATAATTTAAATTGACCCGCCACATCATTTTATGTGGTCCTCCACAAAATTTAAATTGGCCCGTTACATTATTCAACGTGGTCTCTCACATCATTCAATGTGGTCCTCCACATATTTTAAATTGGCCCGCCACTTTATTTTATTCAACGTGGTCATCTAACCTATGTTATTCAATGTGGTCTCTCACGTCATTTAGCGTTGCCCGCCACATAATTTAAAGTGACCCGCCACATCATTTTATGTGGTCCTCCACAAAATTTAAGTTGGCCCGTTACGTTATTCAACGTGGTCTCTCACATCATTCAACGTTGTCCTCCACATATTTGAAAGTGGCCCGCCACTTTATTTTATTCAATGTGGTCTTCTACATCATTTAACTTTGTCCCCTACAAAATTTGAAGTGGCCCACCACAAAATTGTATATGGCCCACCACAAAATTTAAAGTTGCCCGTTATGTTATTCAACGTGGTCTCTCACGTCATTTAAAGTTGTCCCCCACAAAATTATATGTGGCCCACCATATCATTTTATGTGTTCCTCCACAAATTTTAAAATGGCCTGTTACGTTATTCAATGTGGTCTCTCACGTCATTTAGCGTTGCCCGCCACATAATTTAAATTGACCCACCACATCATTTTATGTGGTCCTCCACAAAATGTTGTGGTCCGCCACTGTATTTTATGTGGCCTGTTACGTTATTCAACGTTGTCATCTACATATTTTAAAGTGGGCCGCCACTTTCTTTTTGTATGTGTTCCTCCACAAATTTATCTGGCCTGTTACGTTATTCAATGTGGTCTCTCGCGTCATTTAGCGTAGTCCGCCAAATAATTTAAGGTGGCCCACCAGGTCATTTATGTGGTCCTCCACAAATTTTAATTTGGCCTGTTACGTGATTCAATGTGGTCTCTCACGTCATTTAGCATTGTCCCCCACAAAATTTAAAGTGACCCACCACATTATTTTATGTGGTCCTCCACAAAGTGTTATGTGGTCCGCCACTGTATTTTACGTGGCCTGTTATGTTATTCAACGTTGTCATCTACATATTTTAAAGTGGGCCACCACTTTCTTTTTGTATGTGTTCCTCCACAAATTTTAACCTGGCCTGTTACGTTATTCAATGTGGTCTCTCACGTCATTTAGCGTAGTCCGCCACTTAATTGAAAGTGGCCCACCAGGTCATTTTATGTGGTCCTCCACAAAATTTAAAGTTGCCTGTTACGTCATTTAACGCTGTCCGCCACTTAATTTAACTTGGCCCGCCAATTTATTTTATTCAATGTGGTCTTCTACGTCATTTAAAGTTGTCCCCCACAAAATATATATCTGGCCCACCATATCATTTTATGTGTTCATCCACAAATTTAAAACTGGCCTGTTACGTTATTCAATGTGGTCTCTCACGTCATTTAGCATTGTCCCCCACAAAATTTAAATTGGCCCACCACATAATTTTATGTGGTCCTCCACAAAATGTTATGTGGTCCGCCACTGTATTTTATGTGGCCTGTTACGTTATTCAACGTTGTCCTCCACATATTTTAAATTGGCCCGCCACTTTATTTTATTCAACGTGGTCATTTAACCTACGTTATTCAATGTGGTTTCTCAGGTCATTTAGCGTTGCCCGCCACATAATTTAAATTGACCCGCCACATCATTTTATGTGGTCCTCCACAAATATTGAAGTGGCCCACCACATCATTTTATGTGGCGCTCCACAAAATTTTAATTGGCCCGCCACTGTATTTAACTGGCCCGTTACGTTATTCAATGTGGTCTCTCACGTCATTTAACGTTGTCCGCCACATATTTTAAAGTGGCCCACCACTTCATTTTATGTGGCCCTCCACAAAATAGTATGTGGTCCGCCACTGTATTTTACGTGGCCCTTTACGTTATTCAACGTGGTCTCTCACGTCATTTAACGTTGTCCGCCACATCATTCATAGTGGCTCGCCACTTTATTTTATTCAATGTGGTCTTCCACGTTATTTAGCGCAGTCCTTTGTCAACATCCAAGTTGTTTTGAGGGGTTTTTTTTCTCCATTCGTCGAAGTTCACTGGAGCCGAACTGACTGCTTGTAGTCTTGGGCCCCGGATAATCCCGCAGAGGTCGGGGTCGCGGTCTGACTTATCGGTGTTTCCTCCCTGCCAGTCAGCGCCGCCTCTGTTGCCAGGAATATAGTCCCAGTTTCACTCCTGACCCCCTGACCCTGCTCCGCAGTCGACCCAGTCGCCAGTCAGTGGAGCCGAGACCTCGGGCCCCCAGAGGATAGACGTCTGTATTGTCTGAGTGCTTGGAGTGTTAGGAGCCTTACTGATGTCCTCCAAGTTAAAGGAGAACACTGAGTGCCTGGAAAAAAAATGTTTTAGTTTTTTTTTTTTTTAAATGTTAGCATGCTAACGCTAACATACATCAAGTACCAAAATATGACCTATGCATACCTAATAAAAGTAGCTAAAAAAAAAAGCTAGAATATTAACATTAGCATGCTAACAGATATCTGCTAAAATAGTTGAAAAAGGTAATATGGTAATGTTAATGTGCTAACTGTAACCAAAAAAAGTGTAGTGTAGTAAAATACTGTACATTTACTCTGCGATATATATACCTGAAAAAAATAATTGAAAAATGCTAGCATGCTAACATTAGCATACATCAAGTACCAAAATATGACCTATGCATACCTAATAAAAGTAGCTAAAAAAAAAGCTAGAATATTAACATTAGCATGCTAACAGATATATGCTAAAATAGTTGAAAAAGGTAATATGGTAATGTTAATGTGCTAAATGTAACAAAAAAAAGTGTAGTGTAGTAAAATACTGTACATTTACTCTGCGATATGTATACCTGAAAAAAATAATTGAAAAATGCTAGCATGCTAACGTTAGCATACATCAAGTACCAAAAATATGAGCAATGTACACCTATAAAATTAGCTTTAAAAAGCTAACACACTAATTTTGGCATGCTAACAGATATAATTCGTCAAGTACCAAAACATATGGTTACATATCTTCTAAATTAGCTTAAAAAATCGATCATGCTAATGTTAACATAATAAAATGCTAACTGCAACATGTGTCAAGTACCAAAAAAAAGTGTTTTGTGGTAAAATACGGTGCATTACTCCGCGATGTATACTTGGAAAAATTATTCGAAAATGCTAGCATGCTAACGTTAGCATACACCAGGCACCAAAATATGACTCTGGTGTATACCTGTCAAATTAACTTAAAAAAAAAGTTAATTTGACATGCTAACACATCATTTGTCAAGTATCAAAATATGACACGCAGTTGCATATCTGCTAAAATAGCTAAAATAATTTAGCATGCTAATGTAAACATGCTAAAATGCTAACTGCAACATGCGTCAAGAACCAAAAAAAAAGTGTTTTGTGGTAAAATACTGTGCATTACTTTGCGATGTATACCTGGAAAAATTATTCTAAAATGCTAACATGCTAACATTAGCATACACCAGGTACCAAAATATGATTTTGGTGTATACCTGTCAAATTAACTTTAAAAAAAAGTTAATTTGATATGCTAACACATCATTTGTCAAATATCAAAATATGACACCCAGTTGCATAACTGCTAAAATAGCTAAAATATTTTATCATGCTAATGTAAACATGCTAAAATGCTAACTGCAACATGCGTCAAGAACCAAAAAAAAGTGTTTTGTGGTAAAATACTGTGCATTACTTTGCGATGTATACCTGGAAAAATTATTCTAAAATGCTAACATGCTAACATTAGCATACACCAGGTACCAAAATATGATTTTGGTGTATACCTGTCAAATTAACTTTAAAAAAAAGTTAATTTGATATGCTAACACATCATTTGTCAAATATCAAAATATGACACCCAGTTGCATAACTGCTAAAATAGCTAAAATATTTTATCATGCTAATGTAAACATGCTAAAATGCTAACTGCAACATGCGTCAAGTACCAAAAAAAAGTGTTTTGTGGTAAAATACTATGCATTACTCTGCGATGTATACCTGAAAAATGTATTTGAAAATGCTAACATGCTAACATTAGCATACACCAGGTACCAAAATATGACTCTGGTGTATACCTTTCAAATTAACTTAAAAAAAAAAAAGTTAGATTGACATGCCAACACATCATTTGTCAAGTATCAAAATATGACACCCAGTTGCATATCTGCTAAAATAGCTAAAATAATTTAGCATGCTAATGTAAACATGCTAAAATGCTAACTGCAACATGCGTCAAGTACTAAAAAAAAGTGTTTTGTGGTAAAATACTGTATATTACTCTGCGATGTATAACTGGAAAAATTATTCTAAAATGCTAGCATGCTAACATTAGCATACGCCAGGCACCAAAATATGACTCTAGTGTATACCTACAAAATATGTTAAAAAAAAAAAAAAAAAAAAGCTAGCATGCTAACGGATATCATTCGTCAAGTGACAAAATATTCGACGGTGAAAAAAAATAAAAAAATCTGTCATGCTCGTATTAGAATGCTAACAATTGTTAGAAAAAAATTGTTGAAAAATTCCCCTTGGGCCACACTTTGGACACCTGCAAATGGACCGTTTTTGGAGGTTTTAGAAGGCTTTATCAGTGAAATGGATGAGTCTTCATTACCTGCACTGTTGGCCTCCCCTTGCTAGCAGTTGTTCACTATTTAGAATTCACAGGGAAGACTAAGACAAAAATGGGCAAAAACCCTCTAAAGAGCGTATCAGTCAGAGCCGAATGATTTAAAAAAAAAAAAAAAGCTCAAAGATCATTCCTGCCACAATCGGATCGTCTTCCTCGCTCTCTCCTGTGTCCCGAGGCATGCGGCATAATTGTAAGCAGCTCAGTTCGACGGAAACGTGAATCCAGGAAGCCAGGCGGTGCTTTGATGGTCGAGCCCTAGGTGGTCCGAAAGGACGGTCATGGTCTTACCGATTAGAATTAGTCCAATGCGGGCGATCCTCGTTAGAAATGTAAAAGAAAAGTCCCACGGATTAAAAACACGCTGGTGCTGAAAGAAAACACCGAGCTAATCGTTTCACTGTGAAAACTGGAGATATGACACACAAAGGGTTTGGCAACACTTGTTTGGGGGAAATAGTTTTACAAAACCCCAAAACCAGTGAAGTTGGCACCTTGTGTAAATGGTAAATAAAAACAGAATACAATGATTTCAACTTATATTCAATTGAATAGACTGCAAAGACAAGATACTTAATGTTCCAACAGAGAAACTTAGAATTTAATGGCTGCAACACATTGCAAAAAAGTTGTCACAGGGGCATTTTTATCACTGTGTTACATGGCCTTTCCTTTTAACAACACTCAGTAAACGTTTGGGAACTGAGGAGACCAATTTTTGAAGCTTTTCAGGTGGAATTCTTCCCCATTCTTGCTTGATGTACAGCTTAAGTTGTTCAACTTGTGGTATTTTAGGCTTCATAATGCGCCACACATTTTCAATGGGAGACAGGTCAGGACTACAGGCAGGCCAGTCTAGTACCTGCGCTCTTTTACTATGTCTTGCTGAAATAAGCAGGAGCGTCCATGGTAACGTTGCTCCAAAACCTGTATGTACCTTTCAGCATTAATGGCGCCTTCACAGATGTGTAAGTTAATAATAATAATGATAATAATAATAATAATAATAATATTAATAATAGATTTTATTTGTAAAAAGTACTTTACATTGAGTAGACCTCAAAGTGCTACATTGTAATAAAAAAATAAATAAAAATCAATACAAATAAATACAATAAGTTAATAAAATAATAAAATAATAATAATAATAATAATAAATAAATAAAAATAAAAACTAGACCGGCCAAATAGCTAAAACTAGTATACATATATCGAAAGAAAAAAAAAATCTTTTTTTAAAAAGAAGGGTTTTTAAGCCTTTTTTTAAAAGCATCCACAGTCTGTGGTGCCCTCAGGTGGTCAGGGAGAGCGTTCCACAGACTGGGAGCGGCGGAGATTTTCAGGTGGAATTATTTCCCATTCTTGCTTGATGTACAGCTTAAGTTGTTCAACTTGTGGTATTTTAGGCTTCATAATGCGCCACACGTTTTCAATGGGAGACAGGTCAGGACTACAGGCAGGCCAGTCTAGTACCTGCGCTCTTTTACTATGTCTTGCTGAAATAAGCAGGGGCGTCCATGGTAACGTTGCTTGGACGGCAACATATGTTGCTCGGAAAACCTGTATGTACCTTTCAGCATTAATGGTGCCTTCACAGATGTGTAAGTTAATAATAATAATAATAATAATAATAATAGATTGTATTTGTAAAAAGCACTTTACATTGAGTAAACCACCTCAAAGTGCTACATTGTATTAAAAAAAAATTAAAAATAAAAAAAAATTAAGTAAAAAGATAATAAAAAAATTTAAATAATAATAATAATAAATAAATAAAAATAAAAACTAGACCAGCCAAATAGCTAAAACTAGTATGCATATATCTAAAAAAAAAAAAGGCTTTTTTTAAAAAGAAGGGTTTTTAAGCCTTTTTTAAAAAGCATCCACAGTCTGTGGTGCCCTCAGGTGGTCAGGGAGAGCGTTCCACAGACTGGGAGCGGCGGAGCTTTTCAGGTGGAATTATTTCCCATTCTTGCTTGATGTACAGCTTAAGTTGTTCAACTTGTGGTATTTTCGGCTTCATAATGCGCCACACATTTTCAATGGGAGACAGGTCAGGACTACAGGCAGGCCAGTCTAGTACCTGCGCTCTTTTACTATGTCTTGCTGAAATAAGCAGGGGCGTCCATGGTAACGTTGCTTGGACGGCAACATATGTTGCTCCGAAAACCTGTATGTACCTTTCAGATGTGTAAGTTAATAATAATAATAATAATAATTTATTTTATTTGTAAAAAGCACTTTACATTGAGTAAACCTGAAAGTGCTACATTGTAATAAAAAAAAATAAAAAATTAAAAAAATAAAAATAAAAAAAAGTTAATAAAATAACAATTAAAAAAAAAAAATAATAATAATAATAAATAAATAAAAATAAAAACTAGACCAGCCAAATAGCTAAAACTAGTATGCATATATCAAAAAAAAAAAAAAAGATTTTTAAAAAAGAAGGGTTTTTAAGCCTTTTTTTAAAAGCATCCACAGTCTGTGGTGCCCTCAGGTGGTCAGGGAGAGCATTCCACAGACTGGGAGCGGCGGAGCTTTCCAGGTGGAATTATTTCCCATTCTTGCTTGATGTACAGCTTAAGTTGTTCAACTTGTGGGATTTTAGGCTTCATAATGCGCCACACATTTTCAATGGGAGACAGGTCAGGACTACAGGCAGGCCAGTCTAGTACCTGCGCTCTTTTACTATGTCTTGCTGAAATAAGCAGGGGCGTCCATGGTAACGTTGCTTGGACGGCAACATATGTTGCTCCGAAAACCTGTATGTACCTTTCAGCATTAATGGTGCCTTCACAGATGTGTAAGATAATAATAATAATAATAGATTTTATTTGTAAAAAGCACTTTACATTGAGTAAACCTCAAAGTGCTACATTGTAATAAAAAATAAAAATAATAATAATAATAAATAAATAAAAATAAAAACTAGACCAGCCATATAGCTAAAACTAGTATGCATATATCTAAAAAAAAAAAAAAAAAAAGTTTTTTTTAAAAAGAATGGTTTTTAAGCCTTTTTTTAAAAGCATCCACAGTCTGTGGTGCCCTCAGGTGGTCAGGGAGAGCGTTCCACAGACTGGGAGCGGCGGAGCAGAAAGCCCGGTCTCCCATTGTTTGTAGCTTTGTCCTCGGAGGTTGGAGGAGGTTAGCCTGTCCGGAGCGGAGGTGTCGTGTGGAGGATTTGGGGGTGAGTAGTTCTTTGAGGTAGAGGGGGGGGATTTCCATGGAGGCACTGGTAAGTTACCCATGTCTTGGGCACTAATACACCCTCATACCATCACAGATGCTGGCTTTTGAACTTTGCGCCTATAACAGTCCTCTTTGGTCCGGAGGACACAACGTCTACTGTTTCCAAAAATAAATTGAAATGTGGACTCGTCAGACCACAGAACACTTTTCCACTTTGCATCAGTCCATCTTAGATGATGGTCACCTTTCTGGGTGTTGTTGATAAATGGCTTTGGCTTTGCATAGTAGTTTTAACTTGACCAACCGTAGTTACTGACAGCAGGTTTTCTGAAGTGTTCCTGAGCCCATGTGGTGATAACCTTTACACACGGATGTCGCTTTTTGATGCAGTACCGCCTGCGGGATCCAAGGTCACGGGCATTCGATGTTACGTGCTGAGATTTCTTCAGATTCTCTGAACCTTTTAATGATATTACAGACCGTAGTCAAAAGGTCAGAACTCCCCTGTCCTAAAGGTTGTTTAAGACTTTAACTGCAGAACGAAAGTTGGGTGTTTATCACAGCAATGTAGGAATACAAAAAAATGTGAATTTGACTAAAAGTCTTCAGTTCCTTCACAGGAATGTGTAACGAGGGCTCTCCGAAGTCTTCCACATGACCGCGAGCAGGAAGGGATCGGGTCTCGAGCCGAATAGCGTCCTCGTCAAAGTCCTTCCCACATCCTCTGCCCCTCCTCGTTCCACCAATTAGACCCTCCGTATTGGCATATGCACCCTGTTTGCACGAGCAATGACTAATTCATGGTGTCATCGCACAGCTGTCGGTGCAGATTAGTCTGAGCCGTCTCCGGTTTAGCGTCTGCCACGGTCATTGCAAAAATGAAATAAAATACATCAATCTCATCTCCTTGTAATCCTCCACAAGGAGCTTCTTGACAAGATCTTAAGCCTTTCGGGAACAGGATTTGGAGCCGGTCGGGATACCTGAGCGACGTCCGCCGGTGCCGAGATAACGTTTGAGCTTGGAAGTAGTTCTGACCAACGAAAACCTGGTGCACGCCCCCTTTTTTCGCGGAAAAGTTGAGGCGTTTCAAAAATGACGTTGACGCGGGAACGTTTTGTTTTGCGTACTCTGTACAGGAAATTGTTAAATAGCATCGGTAAGACAGCAAAAAATTAAAAAGTAATTAAAGCTGCAAGCAGCATTGGTCGGACCCGCATATTTGGCAGGTGCTAGTCCTAAGTGTCCCAATACTTTTGTCTAGTTTTAGTCTGAAGTGTCCCAAGACTTTTGTCTAGTGTACCTACCTTGTCTGCATTGTGTGGGCACGTTGGTGCTTCCTGCTTTTAAGCAGCCATCTTAAAAAAACAGCAGCGCAGCAGCATCAGCGCAGCGGGTCTTTGAAGGGTCATAAAATCAAAACCGGAGCAGGTATTAAAACGCTGTTCTGTTATTTTAAGCACAAGGGTTTAATCTCTCTCCTGTGTTAGTTTGAAGCCGAAACGACAAACGCGCTCAGAGGAGATAGTTTTTGAAAGAAGGTGACCGGTTTTTACAAAAAAATTGTTTTGAAGGGGGAATAGCAAACTTCCTGTTGATTTTTGCTGGGGGTTGTTAATTTATGAAATGTAGGTCTAAGTGAGACCTACATAGAGGTTTTTGTTTCATGTCTCTCCGACCTTCCCAGGGAGAGTTACAGGCAGTTTTGTCAGTTTTTTCATCCGAGGAGCAGTTTTTTGTGCGTTTCATTAAAAAATTGCGCTAGAGCACAATTTTGAGATTTGGGGTTAGGTTTTTTTATTAGATCACAATTTTTGCCAGTCCTGATGTGTGTGTTCAGTTCAGTGAGTTTTGAAGCATGTTAAAGGGGGTCAAATCACAGCTCAAAGAGGCAAAAGTGACTGTTTTTAGTACTTTTTTGTCTTGAAGGGGGAATTGCCAACTTCCTGTTGATTTTTGCCCGAGAATATACTATTATGAAATGTAGGTCTAAGTCACACCTACATAAAAGTTTTTGTTTCATGTCTCTCCAACCTTCCTAGTGGGAGTTACAGGCAGTCTAGTTTTTTTTTTCGTAGGGGGCGCTAGAGCGCAATTTTGAGTTTTGTGGTTCGTTGTTTTTTTAAAAAGGCAATTTTCGCAGGTCCTGATGTGTGGGTCAAATATGGTGAGTTTTGAAGCATGTTAAGTGGGTCAAATTACAGTTTAAAGTGGCGGCGGAAGAATAAAGAATAAAGAATAATAAAACCTTACAAATTCAATAGGTCCTTATGTCCCATTGCATAAGGACTCCCTTTGGGAGTCCTTATACAATGGGCCATGCAGGCCCTAATTACGAATCGTTGATTTAGGGCTCCAAGCACCTCACATTGCATCAATTCGAAACTTTTTGGTGGAAAATATTGCATATTTAGGGACCGCAATGTCCCATTGGGACAGAGGACCCTATTGTAATTGTAAGGTTTTATCAGGGCCCGCATGGCCCATTGTATAAGGACTCCCAAAGGGAGTCCTTATGCAATGGGACATAAGGACCTATTGAATTTCTAAGGTTTTATTATTATTATTATACCGGCCGCCTCTTTGAGCTGCAATTTGACCGACTTAACATGCTTCAAAACTCACCATATTTGACGCACACGTCAGGACCTGCGAAAATTGCCTTTTGATAAAAAAAACCGAACAGCAAAACTCAAAATTGCGCTCTAGCGCCCCCTAGGAAAAAAAAACTAGACTGCCTGTAACTCCCACTAGGAAGGTCGGAAAGACATGAAACAAAAACCTTTATGTAGGTGTGACTTACACCTACCTTTCATAATTGTACATCCTCGGGCAAAAATCAACAGGAAGTTGGCAATTCCCCCTTCAAGACAAAAAAGTACTAAAAACAGTCACTTTTGCCTCTTTGAGCTGTATTTTGACCCCCTTAACATGCTTCAAAACTCACCAAACTGAACACACACATCAGGACTGGCTAAAATTGTGATCTAATGAAAAAAACCTAACCCCAAATCTAAAAATTGCGCTCTACCGCAATTTTTGAATAAAACGAAGAAAAAACTGCTCCTCTGAAGAAAAAAAATGACATAACTGCATGTAACTCCCACTGGGAAGGTCGGAGAGACATGAAACAAAAACCTCTATGTAGGTCTCACTTAGACCTACATTTCATAAATTGACAACCCCCAGCAAAAATCAACAGGGAGTTTGCTATTCCCCCTTCAAAACTAAATTTTTGTAAAAACCGGTCACCTTTCTTCAAACATCTCCTCTGAGCGCGTTTGTTGTTTCGGCTTCAAACTAACACAGGAGAGAGATTGAACCCTTCTGTTTAAAAGTTGGCGAAAGAGTTTTAATACCGGCTCCGGTTTGGATTTTATGACCCTTCAAAGACCCGCTGCGCTGATGCTGCTGCGCTGCTGTTTTTTTAAGATGGCTGCTTAAAAGCAGGAAGCACCAACGTGCCCACACAATGCAGACAAGGTAGGTACACTAGACAAAAGTCTTGGGACACTTCAGACTAAAAGTAGACAAAAGTATTGGGACACTTATGACTATCACTGGACAAAAGTATTGGGACATTTAAGACTAGCACCTGCCAAATACGCGGGCCCCGACCAATGCTGCTTGCAGCTTTAATTATTATTATTCCGCCGCCTCTTTGAGCTGTAATTTGACCCCCTTAACATGCTTCAAAACTCACCATATTTGACACACACATCAGGACTGGCGAAAAGTGAGATCTAATCAAAAAACCTAGCCCCAAAACTCAAAATTGCGCCCCCTAGGAAGAAAACACAGACAAAACTCCCTGTAATGTCATAGAGACATGAAACAAAAACCTCTATGTAGGTCTCACTTAGACCTAGATTTCATACACTAACACCCTTCAGTAAAAATCAACAGGAAGTTTGCAATTCCCCTTTCAAAACAAAAGCTTTGTAAAAACAGTCACTTTTGCCTCTTTGAGCTGTAATTTGACCCCCTTAACATGCTTCAAAACTCACCAAACTGGACACACACATCAGGACTGGCAAAAATTGCGATTTAATAAAAAAAAAAAACAACCCCAAAACTCAAACCCTAGGAAGAAAAGCCAGACACAACTGCTCCTAGGAAGAAAACTCAAGACAAAACTGCCTGTAACTTCCAGTAGAGACATGAAACAAAAACCTCTATGTGGGTCTCACTTAGACCTACATCATTTCATTCATTGACAACCCCCAGCAAAAATCAACAGGAAGTTTGCAATTCCCCCTTCAAAACAAAAGTTGGGTCAAAACAGTCTCCTTTTTTTTTTAAACATTAACTCCTCTGAGCGCGTTTGTTGTGTCGGCTTCAAACTAGCACAGGAGAGAGATTGAACCCTTCGAATTAAAAGTTGACGAAAGAGTTTTAATTACTGCTCCGGTTTGGATTTTATGTGCCGTCAAAGTCGGTCCCGTCCATCGCTGCTTGCAGCTTTAATTTCTGTTTGTATTTTACAAAAAGAGAAAAAAACTTAAAAAAAAAAAGAATTTAAACTTCATATTTTATAGATTGATCTGAAATAGATCAAGAGATTTGACAGTTGAAAGTAAAAACATTTAGTTCATTATATTTATATAGCGCTTTTCTCTAATGACTCAACGCACTTTACATGAGAAAAATATAAAATTTACACATTTATTTCAAATTTTACCTTCCTGACTATAATTCCCTCAGCGATCAAGGCAGAAAGGAAAGGAAATGCCCAACACAAGCATGGAAAAGAATGTAAACAAAATTCTAAAATCGCATTAAACACTTAATAACCTCTCAAAGTTAAGGAGCAAAAATAAGGAATACATGAATGCTTCATAAAGTGTAACAAAATGGGGCAAAGTGTGAAAATGTAAACATTGAAAAACCTAAGAAAAAGAACTTTCTGTAGCTTTAGTGC
>NC_084573.2:33842500-33847500 GCF_033978685.3 Nerophis lumbriciformis
AACCCCAAATTAGCGCACAGGACCTTCCGTACCCTCGACTCGCGCCACATGAACGTCACAACCCCCTGGGCGTGGCACAAACAAGGCACACAACAAATGAAATGCTGTTGTTATTGGAACGTTTCAGTCGTCTCCTCGTTCCAAAACCTGAGTTTCTGTTCCTCTGCGAATATATAATACGTCTGCTTCATTAGTTTGCTCACTCAGCGGTGGACCAGAGAACTTTATTCCGGCCTGATGCCATAAATCAACATGGAAAACTGTCAGCAGTTTGGAGTCACGGTCTGTCCTTAACCGAATTTGGTAGGATTGGGTATGAAAGGCAATGCATATAGTGCTTAGAAAATAGACGTATTTCTTGGGTTTCTTGAGGAAAAACATTGGCATTTATTAATGGATCTTACCCCCAGGTGGTTGACGCAATCAGTCAACTAAAAATACACAATTCTGGGAAAACCGTCCATGACTGAACTCTTGTTGGATATATTTGTTGAGGCTTTTTAGGGCGTTTCCAATCATACACAACGTCTTGGTGCCTAACTTTTTGCACAATTACCGACTTATATTATGCAAAAAATGTATTTGCCAGCCGATAGAGCGCACTCGTATATAAGCCGCACCCACAAAATTTTGGGGAAAAAATATTTTTTCCCATGTATTAGCCTCACCGGACTAAAAGGCGCATATATATACATTGTGAAAGGAGTTATTTGCACAGAAATTCCCTAAATTTTTATTTACATACCTTAATTGTTTCCAAATGTTGGCAGTAAAACGGCTGATCAAACAAAACAGAAGCCACTGTCATGCTAAAAGCTGCTTAAAAGCTGCTAAAAAAGCCTGCTGCTAAAATTTGCTGCTTAAAGTTTATTGCTAAAAGCTGATAAAAACAACTTGCTGCTAAAAGATTCCTTAATTGTTTATTTACATACCTTAATTGTTTCCAAGTGTTGGCAGTAAAACGGTTGATCAAACAAAACAGAAGCCATTGTCATGCTAAAAGCTGCTTAAAAGCTGCTAAAAAAAAAGCCTGCTGCTAGAATCTGCTAAAAGTTTGCTGCGTAAAGTTTATTGCTAAAAGTTGCTAAAAAAAACAAAAACTAAAAGATTCCTTAATTGTTTATTTACATACCTTAATTGTTTCCAAGTGTTGGCAGTAAAACGGTTGATCAAACAAAACAGAAGCCATTGTCATGCTAAAAGCTGCTTAAAAGCTGCTAAAAAAAAGCCTGCTGCTAGAATCTGCTAAAAGTTTGCTGCGTAAAGTTTATTGCTAAAAGTTGCTAAAAAAAACAAAAACTAAAAGATTCCTTAATTGTTTATTTACATACCTTAATTGTTTCCAAGTGTTGGCAGTAAAACGGCTGATCAAACAAAACAGAAGCCATTGTCATGCTAAAAGCTGCTTAAAAGCTGCTAAAAAAAAGCCTGCTGCTAAAATCTGCTAAAAGTTTGCTGCTTAAAGTTCATTGCTAAAAGCTGCTAAAAACAACTTGCTGCTAAAAGATTCCTTAATTGTTTATTTACATACCTTAATTGTTTCCAAATGTTGGCAGTAAAATGGCTGATCAAACAAAACAGAAGCCACTGTCATGCTAAAAGCTGCTTAAAAGCTGCTAAAAGGCCTGCCGCTAAAATCTGCTCAAAGTTTGCTGCTTAAAGTTTATTGCTAAAAGCTGCTAAAAACTACTTGCTGCTAAAAGATTCCTTAATTGTTTATATACATACCTTAATTGTTTCCAAATGTTGGCAAACAATGCTTAAAAGCTGCTAAAAGCTTGCTGTTAAAAGTTTGTTGCTAAAAAATCTTGCTGCTAAAAGCTTGCTGCTAAAAGTTGCTAAAAAATTGCTAAAATCTTCTAAAAGTTTGCTACTAAAAGCTACTATAATCTGCTAAAAGCTGCTTAAAGTTTGTTGCTAAAAGTTGCTAAAAAGCTCGCTGCTAAAAATCTGTTAAAGCTGCCTGCTAAAAGCTGCTAAAAATCTGTTAAAGCTGCTAAAATTTTTCTGCTAAAAGTTGCTAAAAAGCTTGCTGCTAAAAGTTCGCTGCTAAAAGTTGCTAAAAATCTGCTAAAAGTTTGCTGCTAAACGTTGCTGAAAAGCATGCTGCTAAAAGTTGCTAAACATCTGCTAAAAGTTCGCTGCTAAAAGTTCACTGCTACAAGTTCACTGCTACAAGTTCGCTGCTAAAAGTTCGCTGCTAAAAGTGTGCTGCTAAAAGTTTGCTGCTAAAAGTTGACAAAAATCTGCTAAAAGTGTGCTGCTAAAAGTTGATAAAATCTGCTAAAAATCTCCTAAAAGTTTGCTCCTAAAAGTTGCTAAAAAGCTTGCTGCTAAAGGTTTTCTGCTAAAAGTTCTTTAAAGCTGTTAAAATCTGGTAAAAAAAAAAAAAAAAAGCTCCTAAGTTTGCGGTTAAAAGTTGCTAAAAATCTGCTAAAAAGATGCTAAATTTTGCTGCTAAGAGTTTGCTGCTTTAATTTAGCTGCCTAAAAAGTTTGCTTCTAAAAATCTGCTAAAAGTTACTAAAAGCTGCTAAAAGTTTGCTGCTTAAAGCTGCAAAAATCTGCTAAACGTTCGCTGCTAAACGTTCGCTGCTAAACGTTCGCTGCTAAACGTTCGCTGCTAAACGTTCGCTGCTAAACGTTCGCTGCTAAACGTTCGCCGCTAAACGTTCGCCGCTAAACGTTCGCCGCTAAACGTTCGCCGCTAAACGTTCGCCGCTAAACGTTCGCCGCTAAACGTTCGCCGCTAAACGTTCGCCGCTAAAACGTTTGCCGCTAAAACGTTCACCGCTAAAAGTTCTCTGCTAACCGTTTGCTAAAAGTTTGCTGTTAAAAATTGCTGAAAGTTTGCTGCTTAAAGCGGCAAAAATCTGCTAAAAAGCTGCTAAATGTTTGCTGCTTAAAAACTGCTAAAAGTTCACTGCTAAAAATTGCTAAAAGTTCGCTGCTAAAAGTTTGCCGCTTAAAGGTTTGCTGCTTAAAAGCTGCTAAAAGTTGCTAAAAATCTGCTAAAAAGATGCAAAATTTTGCTGCTAAGAGTTTGCTGCTAAGAGTTTGCTGCTAAGAGTTTGCTGTTTAAATTTAGCTGCCTAAAAAGTTTGCTGCTAAAAATCTGCTGAAAGTTACTAAAAGCTGCTAAAAGCTGCAAAAATCTGCTAAAGCTGCAAAAATCTGCTAAACGTTCGCTGCTAAACGTTCGCCGCTAAAACGTTCGCCGCTAAACGTTCGCCGCTAAAACGTTTGCCGCTAAAATGTTCGCCGCTAAAATTTCGCTACTAAAAGTTCGCTAAAAGTTTGCTGTTAAAAATTGCTGAAAGTTTGCTGCTTAAAGTGGCAAAAATCTACTAAAAAGCTGCTAAATGTTTGCTACTTAAAAACTGCTAAAAGTTCGCTGTTAAAAGTTCGCTGCTAAAAGTTGCTAAAAATCTGCTAAAAGTTTGCTGCTAATCGTTGCTGAAAAGCATGCTGCTCAAAACTTGCTGCTAAAAGTTCGCTGCTAAAAGTTGATAAAATCTGCTAAAAATCTCCTAAAAGTTTGCTTCTAAAAGTTGCTTTGCTGCTAAAAGTTCGCTGCTAAAAGTTGTTAAAAATCTGCTAAAAGTTTGCTGCTAAACGTTGCTGAAAAGCATGCTGCTCAAAGCTTGCTGCTAAAAGTTTGCTGCTAAAAGTTGACAAAAATCTGCTAAAAGTGTGTTGCTAAGAGTTGATAAAATCTGCTAAAAATATCCTAAAATTTTGCATCTAAAAGTTTCTAAAAAGCTTGCTGCTAAAAGTTTGCTGCTAAAAGTTGTTTAAAGCTGTTAAAATCTGGTAAAAAAAAAGCTCCTAAGTTTGCGGCTAAAAGTTGCTAAAAAGATGCTAAATTTTGCTGCTAATAGTTTGTGGCTAAGAGTTTGCTGCTTAAATTTAGCTGCCTAAAAAGTTTGCTGCTAAAAATCTGCTGAAAGTTACTAAAAGCTGCTAAAAGTTTGCTGCTTAAAGCTGCAAAAATCTGCTAAACGTTCGCCGCTAAACGTTCGCCGCTAAACGTTTGCCGCTAAAACGTTCACCGCTAAACGTTCACCGCTAAACGTTCACCGCTAAACGTTCGCCGCTAAAACGTTTGCCGCTAAAACGTTTGCCGCTAAAATGTTCGCCGCTAAAAGTTTGCTACTAAAAGTTTGCGAAAAGTTTGCTGTTAAAAATTGCTGAAAGTTTGCTGCTTAAAGTGGCAAAAATCTACTAAAAAGCTGCTAAATGTTTGCTGCTTAAAACCTGCTAAAAGTTCACTGCTAAAAGTTCGCTGTTAAAAGTTCGCTGCTAAAAGTTGCTAAAAATCTGCTAAAAGTTTGCTGCTAATCGTTGCTGAAAAGCATGCTGCTCAAAGCTTGCTGCTAAAAGTTCGCTGCTAAAAGTTGATAAAATCTGCTAAAAATCTCCTAAAAGTTTGCTTCTAAAAGTTGCTTTGCTGCTAAAAGTTCACTGCTAAAAGTTGCTCAAAATCTGCTAAAAGTTTGCTGCTAAACGTTGCTGAAAAGCATGCTGCTCAAAGCTTGCTGCTAAAAGTTTGCTGCTAAAAGTTGACAAAAATCTGCTAAAAGTGTGTTGCTAAGAGTTGATAAAATCTGCTAAAAATATCCTAAAAGTTTGCATCTAAAAGTTTCTAAAAAGCTTGCTGCTAAAAGTTTGCTGCTAAAAGTTGTTTAAAGCTGTTAAAATCTGGTAAAAAAGCTCCTAAGTTTGCGGCTAAAAGTTGCTAAAAAGATGCTAAATTTTGCTGCTAATAGTTTGCTGCTAAGAGTTTGCTGCTAAGAGTTTGCTGCTTAAATTTAGCTGCCTAAAAAGTTTGCTTCTAAAAATCTGCTAAAAGTTACTAAAAGCTGCTAAAAGTT
This sequence comes from Nerophis lumbriciformis, assembly GCF_033978685.3. NCBI lineage: Eukaryota > Metazoa > Chordata > Actinopteri > Syngnathiformes > Syngnathidae > Nerophis > Nerophis lumbriciformis. The sequence goes on from NC_084573.2 coordinate 33,847,374, forward strand.
TGCTGCTTAAAGCTGCAAAAATCTGCTAAACGTTCGCTGCTAAACGTTCGCCGCTAAACGTTCGCCGCTAAAACGTTCGCCGCTAAAACGTTCGCCGCTAAACGTTCGCTGCTAAACGTTCGCCGCT
>NC_084573.2:33852500-33885000 GCF_033978685.3 Nerophis lumbriciformis
ACACTAAGATTTTTGGTTAAAATAAAGCCAATAATGCCATTTTTTGTGGTCCCCTTTATTTAGAAAAGTATCAAAATACATTTTGGTACCGGTACCGGTTCCAAAATATTGGTATTGGGACAACACTAAAGTTAAAGTTAAAGTACCAATGATTGTCACACACACACACACTAGGTGTGGCGAAATTATTCTCTGCACTTGACCCATCACCCTTGATCCCCCCCCCTGGGAGGTGAGGGGAGCAGTGAGCAGCAGCGGTGGCCGCGCCCGGGAATAATTTTTGGTGATTTAACCCCCAAAGTACGACCCTTGATGCTGAGTGCCAAGCAGGGAGGAAATGGGTCCCATTTTTATAGTCTTTGGTATGACTCGGCCGGGGTTTGAACTCGCAACTTACCGATCTCAGAGCGGACACCTTAACCACTAGGCCACTGAGTAGGTGTATATAGTATATACTTGTATATACTGTATGTGTGTGTGCGTATTTAAGTGTCTATAAATGTGTATGTATGTATATATGTGTATGTATGTATAAATGTATATATATCTATGCATATGTATATAACGGACGAATAATAAATAATAAATATAATTAGATATTAGGCATGCGAAAGTTCGACTCCTACCTTGTTTACTTCCGTGACGACCTCCTTAAAGTTCTGTAATCAATCAGAAATATCAAGCAGCTAAAATGTTATGTGTGACTATTTACGCTGACTTTCTGCGTTGATTGCTGTTTGCACCATGAGTGGGGAAGGTTGTTTGGATTGGGTCATACAAGTACATTCTGTGCAGTGTGTATTTTAAAATTCATGGTAATTAACCAGATTTACGAGTGTTTCCAAGACGATGGCAATTAGTTACCAGTGTCTAAATATTGGTTTTGGGACAACCCTAATGGAATCAGTATTGGCGGGTAGCACACATGCCAAGTTCTAGAAAAATCCACCTAGTTCGAGAATAGAGATGTTTTTTTTTGTTTTTTTTTGCATCTGCAACACTTGACTAACTCGTTGACACAGTTTGAAATTGAACGACTGGGTTAGGGAAAAGTGCTTCTGTGCATTGTGGAACACCAAGTGTTTCAATCTAAAACCCAGATGGCTTGGTTTGTTCTGTACAAGGGCCAACAGAAACCATTTGGAACCAGGGCGGATATTTTTCCAATAGAAATAAAAAAATGAGGCTAGGATATGATAATTGTCCAATCTGTCGCTTATTGTTAGCAGCCAGGTTGAATAAGTTAGGAGAGAAAAAACAAACAAATCCGAGTCATTGTCTCTTGCGGAAGTCATGGTCGACTTCTTTTCAGACCACAAACTAGGGTTGTCAAAAGTATCGATACGCCGATACCAACGCGGGAAAAGAATACATCGATACTTTCTTTTTTCAGTATCGTCAGTACTGAAAACTGAAACCCTATTTCCTTATTTTTTCACCAGATTCAAACCGTTCCAACTTCAAACTGTTCAGCCTATTCGGGAATCGTGAGCTTCCCCTTGACACATTCCAAAAACTCCCAGATTTCCCAGAATTCCAGGTTTTCCGGGACATTTTTCCCCATTCAAAATTAATTGGCCATTTTTGAAACTTTCAGCATATCCACATTTTTCAACCTATTCAAACCATTCCACCATTTTGGAAATTCAAACTATCATGTTTCCAAGTTCAATAAAATTCCAGGATTTTCCAGAATTCCTGCTTTTCCAAAGCCCTATTTCCACCCTTTTTTCTGGCGACTACTCCTTCCACATTTTTTTCAACGCATTTCAACCGTTCCACCGTCAAATCATTCCTCTTAATCAGAACAAAGAAACAAAGTTTTTTTTTGAACTGGAAAAATTCCCGGTTTTCCCCGAAATTCCAGGAATTCCGTAATACCATTTCTCAATTCAACATGTTACTTCTTCAATATTTCTTGATCGATTTGGGACATTCTTCAAAGTTCAACAATTCCCACATTTTTCATCCGATTCAAATTGTTCCAAATTCAAAATATTCAGTCTGTTCAGGGATTGTGTGCTCTACTTCAACAATTCTTATAAAAAATTCCCGGATTTCCCATAATTCCTTTTTTTTTGCATTTTCCCCATTCAAAATGAATTGGCCATTTTTGAAACTTTTAGCATATCCACATTTTTCAACCTATTCAAACCATTCCACCATTTTGGAAATTCAAACTATCATTTTTTCCAAGTTCAAAAAAATTCCAGGATTTTCTGGAATTCCTGCTTTTCTGAAGCCCTATTTCCACCCTTTTTTCTGGCGACTACTCCTTCCACATTTTTTTTAACACATTTCAACCGTTCCACCGTCAAAACATTCCTCTTAATCAGGACAAAAAACGAAGTTGTTTTTTGAACTGTAAAAATTCCCAGTTTTCCCCGAAATTCCAGGTAATTCCATAATGCCATTTCTCAATTCAACATGTTACTACTTCAACATTTCAACGATTTGAACATTTTAAACACTAAACATTTCAACTCATTCAGACCATTCAAGTTTTTTACCATTTCCCAAAAAATTCCTGCTTTTCCCCGAAATTCCAGGTAATTCCATAATACCATTTCTCAATTCAACATGTTACTACTTCAACATTTCAACGATTTGAACATTTTAAACACTAAACATTTCAACTCATTCAGACCATTCAAGTTTTTTACCATTTCCCAAAAAATTCCTGCTTTTCCCCGAAATTCCCAATTTTTTGGGATATTCCCCTTAAAATCAATGGGACATTCTTCAAAGTTCAACAATTCCCACATTTTTCATCCGATTCAAACTGTTCCAACTTCAAAATATTCAGTCTGTTCAGGAATCGTGTGCTCTACTTCAACAATTTTAAAACAAATTCCCGGATTTCCCATAATTCCTTTTTGTTTTGCATTTTCCCCATTCAAAATGAATTGGCCATTTTTCAAACATTCAGCATTTCAACATTTTTCATCCTATTCAAACCATTATACCTTCAACACATTCCAACATTTTGGAAATTCAAACTATAATTTTTCCAAGTTCAAAAAAATTCCAGGATTTTCCAGAATCCTGCTTTTCCGAAGCCCTATTTCCACCCTTTTATCTGGCGACTACTCCTTCCACATTTTTTTCAACGCATTTCAACCGTTCCACCGTCAAATCATTCCTCTTAATCAGAACAAAAAAACAAAGTTGTTTTTTGAACTGGAAAAATTCCCGGTTTTCCCCGAAATTCCAGGAATTCCGTAATACCATTTCTCAGTTCAACATGATACTTCTTCAATATTTCTTGATCGATTTGGGACATTCTTCAAAGTTAAACAATTCCCACATTTTTCATCCGATTCAAATTGTTCCAAATTCAAAATATTCAGTCTGTTCAGGAATTGTGTGCTCTACTTCAACAATTCTTTAAAAAAAATCCCGGATTTCCCATAATTCCTTTTTGTTTTGCATTTTCCCCATTCAAAATGAATTGGCCATTTTTCAAACATTCAGCATTTCCACATTTTTCATCCTATTCAAACCATTATACCTTCAACACATTCCAACATTTTAGAAATTCAAACTATTATTTTTCCAAGTTCAAAAAAATTCCAGGATTTTCCAGAATTCCTGCTTTTCCGAAGCCCTATTTCCACCCTTTTTTCTGGCGACTACTCCTTCCACATTTTTTTTAACCCAATTCAACCGTTCCACCTTCAAATCATTCCTCTTAATAAGGACAAAAAAACAAAGTTGTTTTTTTAACTGGAAAAATTCCCGGTTTTCCCGAAATTCCAGGAATTCCGTAATACCATTTCTCAATTCAACATGTTACTACTTCAACATTTCAACGATTTGAACATTTTAAACACTAAACATTTCAACTCATTCAGACCATTCAAGTTTTTTACCATTTCCCAAAAAATTCCTGCTTTTCCCCGAAATTCCCAATTTTTTGGGATATTCCCCTTAAAATCAATGGGACATTCTTCAAAGTTCAACAATTCCCACATTTTTCATCCGATTCAAACTGTTCCAACTTCAAAATATTCAGTCTGTTCAGGAATCGTGTGCTCTACTTCAACTATTTTAAAACAAATTCCCGGATTTCCCATAATTCCTTTTTGTTTTGCATTTTCCCCATTCAAAATGAATTGGCCATTTTTCAAACATTCAGCATTTCCACATTTTTCAACCTATTCAAACTATTCTACCTTCAACACAGTCCAAAATTTTGGAAATTCAAACTATCATTTTTTCAAGTTCCAAAAAATTCCAGGATTTTCCAGAATTCCTGCTTTTCCGAAGCCCTATTTCCACCCTTTTTTCTGGCGACTACTCCTTCCACATTTTTTTCAACGCATTTCAACCGTTCCACCGTCAAATCATTCCTCTTAATCAGAACAAAAAAAACAAAGTTGTTTTTTGAACTGGAAAAATTCCCGGTTTTCCCCGAAATTCCAGGAATTCCGTAATACCATTTCTCAATTCAACATGTTACTTCTTCAATAATTCTTGATCGATTTGGAACATTCTTCAAAGTTCAACAATTCCCAAATTTTTCATCCGATTCAAATTGTTCCAAATTCAAAATATTCAGTCTGTCCAGGGATTGTGTGCTCTACTTCAACAATTAAAAAAAAAAAAATCCCGGATTTCCCATAATTCCTTTTTGTTTTGCATTTTCCCCGTTCAAAATTAATTGGCCATTTTTCAAACTTTCAGTATTTCCACATTTTTCAACCAATTCAAACTATTCTACCTTCAACACAGTCCAAAATTTTGGAAATTAAAACTATCATTTTTTTAAGTTCAAAAAAATTCCAGGATTTTCCAGAATTCCTGCTTTTCCGAAGCCCTATTTCCACCCTTTTTTCTGGCGACTACTCCCTCCACATTTTTTTTAACGCATTTCAACCGTTCCACCGTCAAATAATTCCTCTTAATAGGGACAAAAAACGAAGTTGTTTTTTTAACTGGAAAAATTCCCAGTTTTCCCCGAAATTCCAGGATTTCCGTAATACCATTTCTCAATTCAACATGTTACTACTTCAACATTTCTTGACCGATTTGAAAATGTTAAAAACCAAACAATTCAACTCATTCAGCTCATTCAAGTTTTTTACCATTTCCAAAAAAATTGCCGCTTTTCCCCGCAATTCCCAATTTTTTCGGAAATTCCCTTTGAAATCAATGGGACATTCTTCCAAGTTCAACAATTCCCCCATTTTTCATCCGATTCAAACTGTTCCAACTTCAAAATATTCAGTCTGTTCAGGAATTGTGTGCTCTACTTCAACAATTCTAAAAAATATTCCCGGATTTCCCATAATTCCTTTTTGTTTTGCATTTTCCCCATTCAAAATGAATTGGCCATTTTTCAAACTTTCAGCATTTCCACATTTTTCTACCTATTCAAACTATTCCACCTTTAACACATTCCAACATTTTGGAAATACAAACTATCATTTTTCCAAGTTCCAAAAAATTCCAGGATTTTCCAGAATTCCTGCTTTTCCGAAGCCCTATTTCCACCCTTTTTTCTGGCGACTACTCCTTCCACATTTTTTTTAACCCAATTCAACCGTTCCACCTTCAAATCATTCCTCTTAATAAGGACAAAAAAACAAAGTTGTTTTTTTAACTGGAAAAATTCCCGGTTTTCCCGAAATTCCAGGAATTCCGTAATACCATTTCTCAATTCAACATGTTACTACTTCAACATTTCAAGGATTTGAACATTTTAAACACTAAACATTTAAACTCATTCAGACCATTCAAGTTTTTTACCATTTCCAAAAAAATTCCTGCTTTTCCCCGAAATTCCCAATTTTTTCGGATATTCCCCTTAAAATCAATGGGACATTCTTCAAAGTTCAACAATTCCCACATTTTTCATCCGATTCAAACTGTTCCAACTTCAAAATATTCAGTCTGTTCAGGAATTTTGTGCTGTACTGCAACAATTCTAAAAAAAATCCCGGATTTCCCATAATTCCTTTTTGTTTTGCATTTTCCCCATTCAAAATGAATTGGCCATTTTTCAAACTGCCACAATTCCCACATTTTTCAACCCATTCAAATTATTCCACCTTAAACACATCATCCTGGACATTCAAACTACCATTTTTCCACATTCAACAAATTTCCAGGAATTTCCGTTTTTTGGAAACCTATTTCCACCCTTAAGTTCGACTACTCCTTTCACATGTTTCAACCTATTTCAACAGTTCCACCGTCAAATCACTCCTCATATTCAGGAAAAAAAACAACTTGGTTAAGGAACTAGAAAAATTCCCCATTTTCCCGAAATTCCAGTAATTCCGTAATACCATTTCTCAATTCAACATGTTACTACTTCAATATTTCTTGACCGATTTGAAAATTTTTAACACCAAACATTTCAACTCATTCAGACCATTCAAATGTTTTAAACATTTCCCAAAAAATTCCCGATTTTCCCCGAAATTCCCAATTTTTTCGGAAATTCCCATTGAAATCAATGGGACATTCTTCAAAGTTCAACAATTCCCACATTTTTCATCCGATTCAAACTGTTCCAACTTCAAAATATTCAGTCTGTTCAGGAATCAACAATTTTAAAACAAATTCCCGGATTTCCCATAATTCCTTTTTGTTTTGCATTTTCCCCATTCAAAATGAATTGGCCATTTTTCAAACATTCAGCATTTCAACATTTTTCATCCTATTCAAACCATTATACCTTCAACACATTCCAACATTTTAGAAATTCAAACTATCATTTTTCCCAAGTTCAAAAAAATTCCAGGATTTTCCAGAATTCCTGCTTTTCCGAAGCCCTATTTCCACCCTTTTTTCTCCTTCCCCATTTTTTTTAACGCATTTCAACCGTTCCACCGTCAAATAATTCCACTTAGAAAGGACAAAAAAATGAAGTTGTTTTTTTAACTGGAAAAATTCCCGGTTTTCCCGAAATTCCAGGAATTCCGTTATACCATTTCTCAATTCAACATGTTACTACTTCAACATTTCTTGACCGATTTGAAATTTTTTAACACCAAACATTTCAACTCATTCAGACCATTCAAGTTTTTTTACCATTTCCAAAAAAAATCCCGCTTTTCCCCGAAATTCCCAATTTTTTCGGAAATTCCCATTGAAATCAATGGGACATTCTTCAAAGTTCAACAATTCCCACATTTTTCATCCGATTCAAACTGTTCCAACTTCAAAATATTCAGTCTGTTCAGGAATTGTGTGCTCTACTTCAACAATTCTAAAAAATATTCCCGGATTTCCCATAATTCCTTTTTGTTTTGCATTTTCCCCATTCAAAATAAATTGGCCATTTTTCAAACTTCCACAATTCCCACATTCTTCAACCCATTCAAACTATTCCACCTTAAACACATCATCCTGGACATTCAAACTACCATTTTTCCACATTCAACAAATTTCCAGGAATTTCCGTTTTTTGGGTAACCTATTTCCACCCTTAAGTTCGACTACTCCTTTCACATGTTTCAACCTATTTCAACCGTTCCACCATCAAAACACTCCTCATATTCAGGACAAAAAACAACTTGGTTAAGGAACTAGAAAAATTCCCCATTTTCCCGAAATTCCAGTAATTCCGTAATATAATTTCTCAATTCAACATGTTACTACTTCAACATTTCTTGACCGTATTGAAAATTTTAAACACCAAACATTTCAACTCATTGAGACCATTCAAGTTTTTTTCACCATTTCCAAAAAAATTCCCGCTTTTCCCCGAAATTCCAAATTTTTTTGGAAATTCCCATTGCAATCAATGGGACATTCTTCAAAGTTCAACAATTCCCACATTTTTTTATCGGATTCAAACTGTTCCAACTTCAAAATATTCAGTCTGTTCAGGAATTGTGTGCTCTACTTCAACAATTCTAAAACAAATTCCCGGATTTCCCATAATTCCTTTTTGTTTTGCATTTTCCCCATTCAAAATAAATTGGCCATTTTTCAAACTTCCACAATTCCCACATTCTTCAACCCATTCAAACTATTCCACCTTCAACACATTTAACTCATCCTGGAAATTCAAACTACTATTTTTCCACAGCCAACAAATTTCCAGGAATTCCCGGTTTTTGGTAACTTATGTCCACCCTTCTTAAGTTCGACTACTGCTTTCACATTTTTTTAACCTATTTCAACCATTCCACCATCAAAACACTCATATTCAGGACAAAAAACAACTTGCTTAAGGAGCTAGAAAAATTCCCAGTTTTCCCGAAATTCCAGGATTTCCGTAATACCATTTCTCATTTCAACATGTTACTACTTCAACATTTCTCGACCGATTTGAAAAATGTCAACACCAACCATTTCAACTCATTAAGATCATGCAAGTTTTTTACCATTTTCAAAAAAAATTCCCGCTTTTCCCGAAATTCCCTAATACTATTTACTACTTCAACATTTTTTGCCCGATTTAAACAATTCCAACACCGATCAATTCAGCTCATTTAAGACATTCATGCTCCTTATCATTTTCCAAAAATCCAGCTTTTCCCAAAATTCACAAATTTCCAGGAAGTCCCCATTGAAATGATTGGGACATTTTTCCATAATGCACAATTCCCACATTTTCCAACCCGTGTTTGAGGGGTCAAATTACACATCAAATAGGATTTGTACATATTTTAAGGGCAACCGCTTGGATTTGTTTGGTTTTCATGGGGAAAAAAAAAACGCTAAAAAATAACAGGTGAAATAAATGGGACATTTTTCCAAGTTGCACTATTCCCACATTTTTCAACCTATTCAAACCATTCCAACATTAACACATTCCTCTTATCCTGGACATTCAAACTAACACTTTCCAAGAGTTCCAAAACATGTTCCGGTTTTCCTGGAAATCAAAGCTTGTCAACATTAAAACTATTCTTACATTCATACTACATTATGTCAGCATTTCAGTTTAACTTCAGCATTGGAGCATTCACACGCAATTCCTTCAGGAATTGCCTCATCTAGTTATATATTATTATATATATATTTTTTTTACTTTTCAAAGTTTAAACTTCGATTCGATATAAAGTTGTATTCCATTTTTGTCACAAACACAATATTTTGTAACCACGTCCACACAAGTGTAATGCGACTGGCAACTCTCTTACGTTGTTTTTATTACATGTCAGTTACACGCAACTATATGTCCAATATGAATGTATGGTACTTTGTGGCACTATGGTGTTATCTAGTGGTTGAGGGGTCAAATTACACATCAAATACGATTTTCTTGTATTTTAACCTCTAAAGGCTTAGTGGCCACATGCGTGGACAGCACCTTTTAGCTCTTATTTACAAAATTGTCTACACTACTGAATTGGGGTCTTATGGCCACTTATGTGGACACTTATACTGCTATCTGGTGGTGTCCGAAGAGTATAAACATACAATGGAATTTGAAAAAAAAAAATTAAAAATAAGAATTAGCATGTCACTTCACATGAAGTACACGTTTGTTACTTATGGACTAATAAGTACATCATATAAAAATATGATTCTTAGTTTTTATTCTAATTAGGGTCCAATAAGCCCAAATAGCAAAGATAAATAAATAAAAAAGCATGTAAACAAACAGCTTGGGCCTTAAGAGGTTAAGGGGAACCGCTTGGATTTGTTTGGTTTCATGGAAAAAACACAAACAAAAAATAACAGGTTTACAAAACATCTAAAAATTCATATTATAAAAGAGAGTCAACGGGGGACAAAAGGGTCCCAGAGAACTCCAGTGTGTACTATATAGTTTGCGCTAAAAAGAAAAAAGAAAAAAATGGCAAAGAACATACTGTGCAAATTTTGCGGCAATCAGTGGGAAAAGTTTGGACACCCCTGATAAGTCCGAAAGAGAAAAGGATGATAGAGTAGTTAGTATCTGCAGGATTCTCACAGGAATGAGGAACAATGTAACCGAGACCTACTGTATTTTTACTTGCACCATGTTACTGTAAAGTAAAAGTACAGTCTTTGGCTACTTTACCAGTGTGTGTGTGTGTGTGTGTGTGTGTGTGTGTGTGTGTGTGTGTGTGTGTGTGTGTGTTCTTGTATTCCTACCCTTCTTGAGACATCATCAAAGCAAAGTACCTTCCATATGAGGACCGGTGAATAAGTTAGGACCGAAATCATGGTCCCAATACAGAAAACCATTGCATCTAATAGAGAGCCAAATACTAGAGTCCGTGAACATTGCTCCAAAGTCGGGATTTTTTTTGTGGATTCAATGTGCACACAAAAGTAAACATTGACAGGTGCAAAGGTAGCAATATATGATAAAACCAGACGACAGCTAGAGTAGGACTTACCTAGTCATCCCCGAAAAACCCCGCCAAAAAACAGAGATCTCATTTGCACCCCTGGTGGTGAAATCTATCAAAATTAGGGTGGTCCCAAAAAGGAGGGATTTTTCAAATTGACTGGGTGTCGGTTTTAGAAGTGCTCCTCCTCTGGTCAACATATGAAATAACAAGTATGTTTAAGTAATTGAAATCTGCCCCATTTGGCCAAAATGTATTTAAAAATAAATAAATAAATATGTTTTTAAGGACATACTATAATAACTTGAAGTAAATAATGAAGATTAAAAATCAATTATAAACAAAAAAATCTACAAAAATAAAAAAATAACTAAAAGTATACCTTTTTTTATATTTGCGTAGTATGTATATATTAGTAATGTTGTAAATCAAAATATTTATATATCTAGAAAGGGTGGTCCTAAAGAGGTAGGCCTTTTTTGGAGGTCTCAAGAAGATAACAAATAAGTGTGTGTGCGTGTGTGTGTGTGTGTTACCTCGGAGAGACAGCAGCTTGTAGGCATGTTGTTCCAACTGGACCAATGGGGATGTTTGATTTATTCTACCTCTTGTCTGTTAAATACATATTCATAATATGTGTTAACAATGCACCACATTTCTGTAATGGGCTCAAAAAAACAAAACAAACACAATAAATGTTTTAGCACAGAGGTGTTGTTAAAGGCCCGCAGCACATTATAAAAACACTATTGCAGAAAATGCAAGGAGAAAATTGCAATGTTGACTCCAATCACACAATGCAGGCTGTTTTTTATTTTACTTTAAAATTGTTTTGAAAATAAATAAAAAATAAATAAATCAATATTGTTATGAATTATTGACCTATTTAATCCTCCAAATACATCACATCAATAATTCCACTTGGAAATATTTGAGGGGGGGGAATGTTGCATATTTTGTGTGTTTGCCACATAAAAAACAAAGTTTACTTTGACAAAAAGGCATAAAAACAAAACTTAAACAAGTGATAAACGCATAATCCATGGATCGAACTGAAGTTGATCTAGATATCTAAGCGTTAAATATAATTAAGAATAAAATGTGTGACTTATTTTTAACATGAGTGGGACTATTTTGGATCCCTAAGGATTTATCATTTGAGTGGGATGTTTTTTTTTGTTTTTTTAACTGTCATTGCTCAAAAAATATTAATGGAACACAATCAATGTTATGGATTATGGACATATTAAAAGCTCTAGTTACTTAATTTATTTGAGGGAAGGGGGAGTTATTGCATAATTTGTGTTTTTTTGCCATAAAAAACGGTTTTCTTTGACAAAAAGGGCATAAAACATTAAAAAAAATAAAAATAAAAATAAAAATAAAAAAATAAAAATAACATGGATGGACAGGAGATTTAAGATTCAAAAGTAGAAAAATAATAACTTAAGATCTATTTTTAGCATTTTTTTTTTTTTACTCAGGCCCTTCCGGGTCCCTGGGAGCAAACCTAAGGGAAACCTCTAAAGGTAAAAAAAAAAAAAAAAAAAAAAAAAAAATACCCATTTTTTAAAAATTGTAAAATGAGAAATTATCAAAATGGCTCTGATTTTTTTTTTTTCAGCGTGGAAAAGAGTTTGGAGACCCCAAGTTTAGTTGTCTTGTTTTCTTTGACAAAAAGGTCATGGAACAAACAAGCAAAAAAAAAGAATAAACATTTATAATGAATGGATAGATCTGTTTATGTAGAGCTTCAAGTGTTGAAAGTAAAAATAAATATAAAAAATATATTTCATTTATGACTTTTAACATTTTTTTTCAAAAGCAATGTGTATGTACCTATGTATGTATGTAAACTTTATAGCAAAGAATAGATCTGAAGTTGATCTACAGATGTAAGTGTTGAAAGTAACAATAATATATGTATTGATATATGACTTATTTTTAGACATTTTTTTATGAGTGGGGTCCTTTTGGACCCCCAAAACCTTTAGTGTGATGTTTTTTAACAGTCATTGTTGAAAAAAAATAATGAACCAAAATTAATGTTGTTATGAATTATTGACATGTTTAAGACTCCATTTACTTAACATTAAACGTTCTACTTTGAAAAGTTTGGGAGAAAATCTTGCATTTTGGGGGGGGGGGGGGTTTGCCAGAAAAAATTGTTTTTCTTTCACATGTCAACAGATTTTAAACTGATCTTTAGACATCTTAGCGTTGAAATTAAAATAAAAGTCATATCCGACGGTTTTTTAACTCTTTAATGACTGGGACCCTGCTGGATCCCCGGGAGCTTCAATGTTCACCAAAATTGAGGGGGGCCAGGGGGGAACAAGTGCATAAAATATGAAAAACAAAAACATTAAGGCAACAGATTGATCTGAAGTTTATCTATAGGTATGTTTTTGTTTAAAGTAAAACAAATGACAATATAGGACTTGTTTTGAACATGTTAATGACCGAGACACTTTTAGGTCCCCGGGAGCTTAGACGTTTAACCAAAATTTAAGGGAGAAAAAACAAGAGAATAAAACATGAAAAAAATTAAGATAATAGATGGATCTATAGTTTATCTATAGGTATGTTTGCGCTTAAAGTAAAACAAATGACAACATAGGACTTGTTTTGAACATGTTAATGACAGAGTTCCTTTTGGGTCCCCGGGAGCTTTAACGCTTAACCAAAATGTAAAGGGGGAAAAAACAAGGGAATAATACATGAACAAATTATAATAATTAAGGCAACAGATTTTTTTGAAGTTTATCTATAGGTATGTTTGTGTTTATAGGTTATGTTTTGAACATTTTATTGACCAAAACCCTTTTGGGTCCCTGGGAGCTTTAGCGCTTCACCAAAATTTAAGGGGGAGAAAAAACAAGGGAATAAAACATGAACAAAATTAAGGCAACATATTGGTCTGAAGTTTATCTATAGGTATGTTTGTGTTTAAAGTAAAACAAATAATAATATAGGTTATGTTTTGAGCATGTTATTGACCGATACCGTTTTGGATCCCCGGGAGCTTTAACGCTTAACCAAAAATTAAGGGGGAAATACAAGGGAATAAAACATGAAAAAAAATTAAGGCAACAAATTAATCTGAAGTTTAACATTAGGTATGTTTGCGTCTAAAGTAAAACAAATAATAATGAAGGTTTTGTTTTGAACACTTTAACAAATGAGACCCTTTTGGGTACCAGGAGCTTTAACGTTCGCCAAAATTAAGGGGGGGGGGGCATAAAACATGAAATAAACAATTTCAAGACAACAGATTGATCTGAAGTTTATCTATAGGTATGTTTGTGTTTAAAGTAAAATAAATGACAATATAGGACTTGTTTTGAACATTTTATTGACTGAGACCCTTTTGGGTCCCCGGGACCTTTAACGTTTGCCAAAATTAAGGGGGGTAAAAAGGGCATAAAACATGAAATAAATAATTTGTCACTATAGGACTTGTTTTGAACACTTTAATGACAGAGTTCCTTTTGGGTCTCCGGGAGCTTTAACGCTTAACCAAAATGTAAAGGAGGGGAAAACAAGGGAATAAAACATGAACAAATTATAATAATTAAGGCAACAGATTTTTTTGAAGTTTATCTATAGGTATGTTTGTGTTTAAAGTAAAACAAATAATAAAATAGGTTATGTTTTGAACATTTTATTGACCAAAACCCTTTTGGGTCCCCGGGAGCTTTAGCGCTTAACCAAAATTTAAGGGGGAAAAACAAGGAAATAAAACATGAAAAAAATTCAGGCAACATATTGATCTGAAGTTTATCTATAGGTATGTTTGTGTTTAAATTAAAACAAATAATAATATATGTTATGTTTTGAACGTGTTATTGACCGAGACCCTTTTGGGTCCCCGGGAACTTTAACGCTTAACCAAATTTAAGGGGGAAAATACAAGGGAATAAAACATGAACAAAATAAAAAAAATTAAGGCAACATATTGATCTGAAGTTTATCTATAGGTATGTTTGTGTTTAAAGTAAAACAAATGACATTATAGGACTCGTTTTGAAAACTTTAATGACCGACCCTGTTAGGTCCACGGGAGCTTTAACGTTTAACCAACATTTAAGGGGGAAAAAAACAAGGGAATAAAATGTGAAAAAATTTTAGGCAACATATGAATCTGAAGTTTATCTATAGGTATGTTTGTGTTTAAAGTAAAACAAATAACAATAAATAACTTGTTTTGAACACTTTAATGACCAAGACCCTTTTGGGTCCCCAGGACCTTTAACGTTTGCCAAAATTAAGGGGGGTCAAAAGGGCATAAAACATGAAATAAATAATTTGTCACTATAGGACTTGTTTTGAACACTTTAATGACAGAGTTCCATTTGGGTCTCCGGGAGCTTTAACGCTTAACCAAAATGTAAAGGAGGGAAAAACAAGGGAATAATACATGAACAAATTATAATAATTAAGGCAACAGATTTATCTGAAGTTTATCTATAGGTGTGTTTGTGTTTAAAGTAAAACAAATAATAAAATAGGTTATGTTTTGAACATTTTATTGACCAAAAACCTTTTGGGTCCCTGGGAGCTTTAGCGCTTAACCAAAATTTAAGGGGGAGAAAAAACAAGGGAATAAAACATGAACAAAATTAAGGCAACATATTGGTCTGAAGTTTATCTATAGGTATGTTTGTGTTTAAAGTAAAACAATTAATAATATAGGTTATGTTTTGAGCATGTTATTGACCAATACCGTTTTGGGTCCCCGGGAGCTTTAACGCTTAACCAAAAATTAAGGGGGAAAATACAAGGGAATAAAACATGAAAAATATTAAGGCAACAGATTAATCTGAAGTTTAACATTAGGTATGTTTGCGTCTTAAGTAAAACAAATAATAATGAAGGTTTTGTTTTGAACACTTTAACAAATGAGACCCTTTTGGGTCCCAGGAGCTTTAACGTTCGCCAAAATTAAGGGGGGGGCATAAAACATGAAATAAACAATTTCAAGACAACAGATTGATCTGAAGTTTATCTATAGGTATGTTTGCATTTAAAGTAAAACAAATGACAATATAGGACTTGTTTTGAACATTTTATTGACTGAGACCCTTTTGGGTCCCCGGGACCTTTAACGTTTGCCAAAATTAAGGGGGGTGAAAAGGGCATAAAACATGAAATAAATAATTTGTCAATATAGTACTTGTTTTGAACACTTTAATGACAGAGTTCCTTTGGGGTCTCCGAGAGCTTTAACGCTTAACCAAAATGTAAAGAGGGAAAGAACAAGGGAATAATACATGAACAAATTATAATAATTAAGGCAACAATTTTTTTTAAGTTTATCTATACGTATGTTTGTGTTTAAAGTAAAACAAATAATAAAATAGGTTATGTTTTGAACATTTTATTGACCAAAACCCTTTTGGGTCCCTAGGAGCTTTAGCGCTTAACCAAAATTTAAGGGGGAGAAAAAACAAGGGAATAAAACATGAACAAAATTAAGGCAACATATTGGTCTGAAGTTTATCTATAGGTATGTTTGTGTTTAAAGAAAAACAATTAATAATATAGGTTATGTTTTGAGCATGTTATTGACCGATACCGTTTTGGGTCCCCGGGAGCTTTAACGCTTAACCAAAAATTAAGGGGGAAAATACAAGGGAATAAAACATGAAAAAAATTAAGGCAACAGATTAATCTGAAGTTTAACATTAGGTATGTTTGCGTCTAAAGTAAAACAAATAATAATGAAGGTTTTGTTTTGAACACTTTAACAAATGAGACCCTTTTGGGTCCCAGGAGCTTTAACGTTCGCCAAAATTAAGGGGGGCATAAAACATGAAATAAACAATTTCAAGACAACAGATTGATCTGAAGTTTATCTATAGGTATGTTTGCGTTTAAAGTAAAACAAATGACAATATAGGACTTGTTTTGAACATTTTATTGACTGAGACCCTTTTGGGTCCCCAGGACCTTTAACGCTTGCCAAAGTTAAGGGGGGTAAAAAGGGCATAAAACATGAAATAAATAATTTGTCTATATAGGACTTGTTTTGAACACTTTAATGACAGAGTTCCTTTTGGGTCCCCGGGAGCTTTAACGCTTAACCCAAATGTAAAGGGGGAAAAAACAAGGGAATAATACATTAACAAATTATAATAATTAAGGCAACAGATTTTTTTGAAGTTTATCTATAGGTATGTTTGCGTTTAAAGTAAAACAAATAATAATATAGGTTATGTTTTGAACATTTTATTGACAAAAACCCTTTTGGGTCCCCGGGAGCTTTAGCGCTTCACCAAAATTTAAGGGGGGAAAAAAACAAGGGAATAAACATGAACAAAATTAAGGCAACATATGGATCTGAAGTTTATCTATAGGTATGTTTGTGTTTAAAGTAAAACAAATAATAATGTAGGTTTTGTTTTGAGCATGTTATTGACCAATACCGTTTTGGGTCCCCGGGAGCTTTAACGCTTAACCAAAAATTAAGGGGGAAAATACAAGGGAATAAAACATGAAAAAAATTAAGGCAACAGATTAATCTGAAGTTTAACATTAGGTATGTTTGCGTCTCAAGTAAAACAAATAATAATGAAGGTTTTGTTTTGAACACTTTAACAAATGAGACCCTTTTGGGTCACAGGAGCTTTAACGTTCGCCAAAATTAAGAGGGGGCATAAAACATGAAATAAACAATTTCAAGACAACAGATTGATCTGAAGTTTATCTGTAGGTATGTTTGCGTTTAAAGTAAAACAAATGACAATATAGGACTTGTTTTGAACACTTTAATGACTGAGACTCTTTTGGGTCCCCGGGAGCATTAACACTTAACCAAAATGTAAAGGGGGAAAAAACAAGGGAATAAAACATGAACAAATTATAATAATTAAGGCAACAGATTTATCTGAAGTCTATCATTAGGTATGTCTGCGTTTGAAGTAAAACCAATAATAATATAGGTTATGTCTTGAACATTTTATTGACCAAAACGGAAAACAAGGGAATAAAACATGAAAAAAACTCAGGCAACATATTGGTCTGAAGTTTATCTATAGGTATGTTTGTGTTAAAGTAAAACAAATAATAATATAGGTTATTTTTTGAGCATGTTATTGACCGATACCGTTTTGGGTCCCCGGGAACTTTAACGCTTAACCAAAATTAAGGGGGAAAAATACAAGGGAATAAAACATGAAAAAAATTAAGGCAACATATTAATCTGAAGTTTACCTATAGGTATGTTTGCTTTTAAAGTAAAACAAATAATAATGTAGGTTTTGTTTTGAACACTTTAATGACCGAGACCCTTTTGGGTCCCCGGGAGCTTTAACGTTCGCCAAAATTAAGGGTGGGGGAAAAACGGGCATAAAACATGAAATAAATAATTTGTCAATATAGGACTTGTTTTGAACACTTAAATGACCGAGACACTTTTGGGTCCCCGGGAACTTTAACGCTCAACCAAAATTAAGGGGGAAAAATACAAGAGAATAAAACATGAACAAAATTAAAAATATATAAGGCAGCAGATTGATCTGAAGTTTATCTATAGTTATATTTGTGTTTAAAGTAAAACAAATAACAATATAGGACTTGTTTTGAACATGTTATTGACCGAGACCCTTTTGGGTCCCCGCGAGCTTTAACGCTTAACCAAAATTTAAGGGGGGGAAACAAGGAAATAAAACATGAAAAAAATTCAGGCAACATATTGATCTGAAGTTTATCTATAGGTATGTCTGCGTTTAAAGTAAAACAAATAATAATATAGGTTATGTTTTGAACATTTTATTGACCAAAACCCTTTTGGGTCCCCGGGAGCTTTAGCGCTTAACCAAAATTTAAGGGGGGAAAACAAGGAAATAAAACATGAAAAAAATTCAGGCAACATATTGATCTGAAGTTTATCTATAGGTATGTTTGCGTTTAAAGTAAAACAAATAATAATATATGTTATGTTTTGAACATGTTATTGACCGAGACCCTTTTGGGTCCCCGGGAACTTTAACGCTTAACCAAAAATTAAGGGGGAAAAATACAAGGGAATACAACATGAAAAAAATTAAGGCAACAGATTAATCTGAAGTTTAACATTAGGTATGTTTGTCTTGAACACTTTAACAAATGAGACCCTTTTGGGTCCCAGGAGCTTTAACGTTCACCAAAACTAAGGGGGGTGGGGGGGGGGGCATAAAACATGAAATAAACAATTTCAAGACAACAGATTGATTTGAAGTTTATTTATAGGTATGTTTGTGTTTAAAGTAAAACAAATTACAATATAGGACTTGTTTTGAACATTTTATTGACTGAGACCCTTTTGGGTCCCCGGGAGCTTTAACGCTTAACCAAAATGTAAAGGGGGAAAAAACAAGGGAATAAAACATGAACAAATTATAATAATTAAGGCAACAGATTTATCTGAAGTCTATCATTAGGTATGTTTGCGTTTAAAGTAAAACAAATAATAATATAGGTTATGTTTTGAACATTTTATTGACTAAAACCCTTTTGGGTCCCCGGGAGCTGTAGCGCTTAACCAAAATTTAAGGAGGGAAAACAAGGGAATAAAACATGAAAAAAATTCAGGCAACATATTGATCTGAAGTTTATCTATAGGTATGTTTGTGTTTAAAGTAAAACAAATAATAATATAGGTTATGTTTTGAACATGTTATTGACCGATACCGTTTTGGGTCCCCGGGAACTTTAACGCTTAACCAAAATTAAGGGGGAAAATACAAGGGAATAAAACATGAACAAAATAAAAAAAATTAAGGCAACATATTGATCTGAAGTTTACCATTAGGTATGTTTGCGTTTAAAGTAACACAAATAATAATATAGGTTATTTTTTTAACATGTTATTGACCGAGACCCTTTTGGGTCCCCGGGAGCTGTAGCGCTTAACCAAAATTTAAGGGGGGAAAACAAGGGAATAAAACATGAAAAAAATTCAGGCAACATATTTGTCTGAAGTTTATCTATAGGTATGTTTGTGTTAAAAGTAAAACAAATAACAATAAATAACTTGTTTTGAACACTTTAATGACCAAGACCCTTTTGGGTCCCCAGGACCTTTAACGTTTGCCAAAATTAAGGGGGGTCAAAAGGGCATAAAACATGAAATAAATAATTTGTCAATATAGGACTTGTTTTGAACACTTTAATGACAGAGTTCCTTTTGGGTCCCCGGGAGCTTTAACGCTTAACCAAAATGTAAAGGGGGAAAAAACAAGGGAATAATACATGAACAAATTATAATAATTAAGGCAACAGATTTATCTCAAGTCTATCATTAGGTATGTCTGCGTTTGAAGTAAAACCAATAATAATATAGGTTATGTTTTGAACATTTTATTGACCACAACCCTTTTGGGTCCCTGGGAGCTTTAACGCTTAACCAAAATGTAAGGGGGGAAAACAAGGGAATAAAACATGAAAAAAACTCAGGCAACATATTGGTCTGAAGTTTATCTATAGGTATATTTGTGTTTAAAGTAAAACAAATAATAATATGTTATGTTTTGAACATGTTATTGAGCGAGACCCTTTTGGGTCCCCGGGAACTTTAACACTTACCGGTAACCAAATTTAAAGGGGAAAAACAAGGGAATAAAACATGAACAAAATTAAAAAGATTAAGGCAACATATTGATCTGACGTTTATCTATAGGTATGTTTGTGTTTAAAGTGAAACAAATGACAATATAGGACTGGTTTTGAACCCTTTAATGATCGCCGACCCTGTTAGGTCCCTAGGAGCTTTAACGTTTAACCAAAATTTAAGGGGGGAAAAAACAAGGGAATAAAATGTGAAAAAATTTGAGGCAACATATGGATCTGAAGTTTATCTAGAGGTATGTTTGTGTTTGAAGTAAAACAAATAGTAATAAAGGAATTGTTTTGAACACTTTAATGACCAAGACCCTTTTGGGTCCCCGGGTGCTTTAGGGGAGTCCTCATGGTTACGATAAATATTATATTGGTTTTCAAAATGAGAAACATCAAAATGGCCCCCAGTGCGCTTTAATTTTTCCGTGGGAAAAAAAGTTAGTAGCGTTGGATTGTCGTCACCTGGACTAAAAAAAAAAAAAAAGGGTGGAGCGAGTGAATCCGAGCGAAGCACATCTGCTGCGTCCATGAATTATGGAGCGCCAAGTGGCGAAACGAGCGCTCTCAAATCCTCGCCGCTGATTGGCCGGCGTGGGCAATCGAAGCACACGCAAAGATGCCACGAGCGCGTGTGTGCAGCTGCATCTCGTCGCCTACGCTCGCTGACAGCCAGGAAAACACAATCACGCTCGAGTCCCACCGCCGCTGATGAGGGGAAAACACGCAGCGTAACCTCAGCCAATCAGAAAGAGGCGCGCGTACACACTCCAGCGGTGGAGAACAGAGATGTCCACACTCAGGCTGGGGGGGGGGGGGTGTCTGGTTGCATGTGTGTGTGTGTGTGTGTGTGTGTGTGTGTGTGTGTGCGTGCGTGTGTGTGTGTGTGTGTCGCCTCTCAGCTTTCACTCCCGCTTCTTGGTGCACTCGTGCGCGTCCAGAAGGTCAGCTTCCCTCCACGACAACCCTCATGACTTCCTTCCTTCCTCAGTCGCACAAAGACCATCGAAACCACGGCTGTCCTCAGCAGCCACTTGCGAGCCTTTTTTAGTGGCCAGCCATGCTAAACACAAAAAAAAAAAAATGTTTTAGCATGCTAAAATGCTAACAGTTAGCATGTGTCAAGTACCAAATCATTTGACTCTCAGGTTTTTATCTGAAAAAATAGCTAAGAAAGTTACAATGCTAATGTTCGTATGCTGGAATGGTAACGTTAGCATGCTAACAGTTAGCATGCTAAAAGTTAGCATGTGTCAAGTAACAAATCATGTGACTCTCAGGTTTTTACCTACAAAAATTAGCTAAACAAGTTACCATGCTAATGTTAGTATGCTGAAATGGTAACGTTAGCATGCTAACAGTTAGCATGTGTCAAGTACCAAGTCATATGACTCTGAGGTGTTTGGCTGTAAGAATGGCTAACACATTTTAGCATGCTAAAATGCTAACAGTTAGCATGTGTCAAGTACCAAATCATATGACTCTCAGGTTTTTACCTGTAAAAATAGCCAAACAAGTTACCATGCTAATGTTAGTATGCTGGAATGGTAACATTAGCATGCTAACAGTTAGCATGTGTCAAGTACCAAATCATATGACTCTCAGGTTTTTAACTGTAAAATTAGCTAAACAAGTTACCATGCTAATGTTAGTATGCTGAAATGGTAACATTAGCATGCTAACAGTTAGCATGTGTCATGTACCAAGTCATATGACTCTGAGGTGTTTGGCTGTAAGAATGGCTAACACATTTTAGCATGCTAAAATGCTAACAGTTAGCATGTGTCAAGTACCAAATCATATGACTCTCAGGTTTTTAACTGTAAAATAACTAAACAAGTTACTATGCTAATGTTAGTATGCTGGAATAGTAACGTTAGCATGCTAAAAGTTAGCATGTGTCAAGAAACAAATCATGTGACTCTCAGGCTTTTAACTATAAAATTAGCTAAGCAAGTTACCATGCTAATGTTAGTATGCTGGAATGCTAACATTAGCAGGCTAACAGTTAGCATGTGTCAAGTAGCAAATCATATGACTCTGAGGTGTTTGGCTGTAAAAATGGCTAACAAGTTTTAGCATGCTAAAAGGCTAACATTTAGCATGTGTCAAGTACCAAGTCATATGACTCTGAGGTGTTTGGCTGTGAAATTGGCTAAAAAGGTTACCATGCTAGAATGCTAATGTGTCAAGTACCAAGTCATATGACTCTCAGGTTTTTAACTATAAAATTAGCTAAGCAAGTTACCATGCTAATGTTAGTATGCTGAAATGGTAACGTTAGCATGTGTCATTTACCAAGTCATATGACTCTGAGGTGTTCGGCTGTAAAATTGGCTAACACGTTTTAGCATGCTAAAATGCTAACAGTTAGCATGTGTCAATAACCAAATCCTATGACTCTGAAGTGTTTAACAGTAAAATTGGCTAAACAAGCTACCATGCTAATGTTAGCATGATGGAACGATAGTGTTAGCATGCTAACAGTTAGCATGTGTCAAGTACCAAGTCATATGACTCTGAGGTGTTTGGCTGTAAAAATGGATAACTAGTTTTAGCATGCTAAAATGCTAACAGTTAGCATGTGTCAAATACCAAATCATATGACTCGGGTTTTTAACTGTAAAAATTAGCTGAACAAGTTACCATGCTAATGTTAGTATGCTGGAATGGTAACGTTAGCATGCTAACAGTTAGCATGTGTCAAGTACCAAGTCATATGACTCTGTGGTGTTTGGCTGTGAAAATGGCTAACAAGTTTTAGCATGCTAAAATGCTAACATTTAGCATGTGTCAGGTACCAAGTCATATGACTCTGAAGTGTTCGGCTGTAAAATTGGCTAACAAGTTTTAGCATGCTAAAATGCTAATGTTAGCATGCTAACAGTTAACATGTCTAAAGTACCAAGTTACATGACTCTGAAGTGTTCAACTGTAAAATTGGCACTATAGAGTTAGCATTCTAGTCTGCTAATGTTAGCACGCTAACTGTTAACATGTTTCAAGTACCAAGTTATATCACTCTGAAGTGTTCGGCTGTAAAATTGGCTAACAAGTTTTAACATGCTAAAATGTTAACAACAATAATAAAAATAATAATAGATTGTATTTGTAAAAAGCACTTTACATTGAGTAAACAACCTCAAAGTGCTACAGTGTATTAAAAAAATTAAAAGATAATAAAAAAATAAATAAAAATAAAAACTAGAACAGCCAAATACCTAAAACTAGTATGCGTATATCTAAAAAAAAAAAAGGCTTTTTTAAAAATAAGGGTTTTTAAGCCTTTAAAAAAAAAAAAAAAAAAAAAGCATCCACAGTCTGTGGTGCCCTCAGGTGGTCAGGGAGAGCCTTCCACAGACTTTGCGTACTTGACATTTAGCATGTGTCAAGTACCAAGTCATATGACTCTGAGGTGTTTGGCTACAAAATTTGCTGAACAATTTTAGCATGCTAGAATGTTAAGAGTTAGCATGTGTCAGGTACCAACTCATATGACTGTGAAGTGTTCAGTTGTAAAATTGGCTAACAAGTTTTAGCATGTTAAAATGCTAATGTTAGCATGCTAACAGTCAACATGTCTAAAGTTCCAAGTTATATGACTCTGAAGTGTTCAGCTGTAAAATTGGCCAAACAATTTTAGCATGCTAGAATGTTAACAGTTAGCATGTGTCAGGTACCAACTCATATGACTGTGAAGTGTTCGGCTGTAAAATTGGCTAACACGTTTTAGCATGCTAAAATGCTAACATTTAGCATGTGTCAAGTACCAAGTCATATGACTCTGAGGTGTTTGGCTACAAAATTTGCTAAACAATTTTAGCATGCTAGAATGTTAACAGTTAGCATGTGTCAGGTGCCAACTCATATGACTGTGAAGTGTTCGGCTGTAAAATTGGCTAACAAGTTTTAGCATTTTAAAATGCTAATGTTAGCATGCTAACAGTTAACATGTCTAAAGTACCAAGTTATATGACTCTGAAGTGGTCAGCTGTATAATTGGCTAAACAATTTTAGCATGCTAGAATGTTAACAGTTAGCATGTGTCAGGTACCAAGTCAAATTACTCTGAAGTGTTCGGCTGTAAAATTAGCTAACACGTTTTAGCATGCTAAAATGCTAACATTTAACATGTGTCAGGTACCAAGTCAAATGACTCTGAAGTGTTCGGCTATAAAATTGGCTAACAAGTTTTAGCATGCTAAAATGCTAATGTTAGCATGCTAACAGTTAACATGTCTAAAGTTCCAAGTTATATGACTCTGAAGTGTTCAGCTGTAAAATTGGCTAAACAATTTTAGCATGCTAAAATGCTAACATTTAACATGTGTCAGGTACCAAGTCAAATGACTCTGAAGTGTTCGGCTATAAAATTGGCTAACAAGTTTTAGCATGCTAAAATGCTAATGTTAGCATGCTAACAGTTAACATGTCTAAAGTTCCAAGTTATATGACTCTGAAGTGTTCAACTGTAAAATTGGCAATATAGAGGTAGCATTCTAGTCTGCTAATGTTAGCACGCTAACTGTTAACATGTTTCAAGTACCAAGTTATATCACTCTGAAGTGTTCGGCTGTAAAATTGGCTAACAAGTTTTAACATGCTAAAATGTTAACAACAATAATAAAAATAATAATAGATTGTATTTGTAAAAAGCACTTTACATTGAGTAAACAACCTCAAAGTGCTACAGTGTATTAAAAAAATTAAAAGATAATAAAAAAATAAATAAAAATAAAAACTAGAACAGCCAAATACCTAAAACTAGTATGCGTATATCTAAAAAAAAAAGGCTTTTTTAAAAATAAGGGTTTTTAAGCCTTTAAAAAAAATTTTTTTTTAAAAGCATCCACAGTCTGTGGTGCCCTCAGGTGGTCAGGGAGAGCCTTCCACAGACTTTGCGTACTTGACATTTAGCATGTGTCAAGTACCAAGTCATATGACTCTGAGGTGTTTGGCTACAAAATTTGCTAAACAATTTTAGCATGCTAGAATGTTAACATTTAGCATGTGTCAGGTACCAACTCATATGACTGTGAAGTGTTCGGCTGTAAAATTGGCTAACAAGTTTTAGCATGCTAAAATGCTAATGTTAGCATGCTAACAGTTAACATGTCTAAAGTACCAAGTTATATGACTCTGAAGTGTTCAGCTGTAAAATTGGCTAAACAATTTTAGCATGCTAGAATGTTAACAGTTAGCATGTGTCAGGTACCAAGTCAAATTACTCTGAAGTGTTCGGCTGTAAAATTAGCTAACACGTTTTAGCATGCTAAAATGCTAACATTTAACATGTGTCAGGTACCAAGTCAAATGACTCTGAAGTGTTCGGCTATAAAATTGGCTAACAAGTTTTAGCATGCTATAATGCTAATGTTAGCATGCTAACAGTTAACATGTCTAAAGTACCAAGTTATATGACTCTGAAGTGGTCAGCTGTAAAATTGGCTAAACAATTTTAGCATGCTAGAATGTAAACAGTTAGCATGTGTCAGGTACCAACTCATATGACTGTGAAGTGTCCGGCTGTAAAATTGGCTAACAAGTTTTAGCATGCTAAAATGCTAACATTTAGCATGTGTCAGGTACCAAGTCGTATGACTCTGAAGTGTTCGGCTGTAAAATTGGCTAACAAGTTTTAGCATGCTAAAATGCTAACATTTAGCATGTGTCAAGTACCAAGTCATATGACTCTGTGGTGTTTGGCTGTGAAAATGGCTAACAAGTTTTAGCATGCTAAAATGCTAACATTTAGCATGTGTCAGGTACCAACTCATATGACTGTGAAGTGTTCGGTTGTAAAATTGGCTAACAAGTTTTAGCATGCTAAAATGCTAATGTTAGCATGCTAACAGTTAACATGTCTAAAGTACCAAGTTACATGACTCTGAAGTGTTCAACTGTAAAATTGGCACTATAGAGTTAGCATTCTAGTCTGCTAATGTTAGCACGCTAAGTGTTAACATGTTTCAAGTACCAAGTTATATCACTCTGAAGTGTTCGGCTGTAAAATTGGCTAACAAGTTTGAACATGCTAAAATGTTAACAACAATAATAAAAATAATAGTAGATTTTAATTGTAAAAAGCACTTTACATTGAGTAAACAACCTCAAAGTGCTACAGTGTATTAAAAAAATTAAAAGATAATAAAAAAAATAAATAAAAATAAAAACTAGAACAGCCAAATACCTAAACCTAGTATGCATATATCTAAAAAAAAAAAAAAAAAAAAAAAAAAAGGCTTTTTTTAAAATAAGGGTTTTTAAGCCTTTTAAAAAAAATAAAAATAAAAAAAAAGCATCCACAGTCTGTGGTGCCCTCAGGTGGTCAGGGAGAGCCTTCCACAGACTTTGCGTACTTGACATTTAGCATGTGTCAAGTACCAAGTCATATGACTCTGAGGTGTTCGGCTGCAAAATTGGCTGGAAAAAGTGCGACACGGTCTAAATCTTTGCACAAACACGTGGGACTGATGGACTGAGTGTCTTGACGAGAGGGAATCAATGGAGTGGTGGCAGATGAGGTGAAGGATGAAGAGGAGGAAAAAGATGGAGGTGTTAGAGAATGCCTGGATTATCACTCGCGTTGACTTGTGTTGGAGCTTGGAGCTGTCATGGCAATGAGACCAGACTCCAGTTTGATTAATGCCCACTTGTGTTTGCCAAAGAAAATAACCGTGTGTGTGTGTGTGTGTGTGTGTGTGTGTGTGTGTGTGTGTGTGTGTGTGTGTGTGTGTGTGTGTGTGTGTGTGTGTGTGTGTGTAGGCACACCCAAGAGAGCGACCTTGTAAGATCTATTGTTGTCTCTCACAAGCATATCTCGATAATCTCGTTCTAGAAGCGGTGTTTAAACGCTAAATAGCTACTATTATCGTGTTATCGTAAAATCCCACCTCGTCGGCTCTTTGACAACAGAAACAAATTGGACAGGTGTTTTTGAACCATAGCGCCCCCTAGAAGGCCACCGGAAAAATGTGTTTATCAGCTGTGGTTCCTATAGTATGGGCCGCGACGGTACTTGGTTGTAATACGCCTTTTCACCACTTGTGGCAGTAATGACACTTTTAAACAAACAGAAGAGGTTCGGCGCTAATGTCACTTAAGCGCAAAAAATATGACTAAAGTGGTGAAGCTGTATTTTTATATGCACTTATTGATAATGTTGTTTAAAAAAAACATTAATTTTGTTTTAGCACAACATAATGTACAATTATTTTTGTCAGGTATTTAACAGTTCCTTCTGAAGCAGTATATTTGTTTACAACTTGTTTCGAGATCGATTTTGAGTTAGTATTCTTATTTTTTTTAATAACAGATTTTTTTTAAATCTATGTAAAAAAAAAAAAAACAGAAAAGTTTTCAACACAAACCTATCTAAAGGAGAACTTCGGATTAATCGGTCGCCTTAAAGTTGTTTTATTTATTTATTTATTTTAATTTTTATTTTTTTACTGTTTTATGCCCTATTTTTTCCAAACAAAACAGTATTTTTGTGGCAAAACACAAATATACAATATTTATTTTATTATGTTGGAATATTTGATGTGTATTTATTGGAACTTTATATTGGTAAATAATTTATAACATTGATTTTAATTATTATAATTTTTTAAATAATGACAGTAAAAAAATAAAATCACACTGAAAGTAGCGGGGACCTAAAAAGCTCATAAAAATGAAAACAAAAGTCATATATCAACATCAGATCAATTTGTTGCCATAAAGTTTTATTTTTTAAATATGTTATGTCCATTTTGTCCAAAAAATATGTTTTTGTGGCAAAAACACAAAATATGCTATATTTTCACCCAAAAAATGTTCAATGTGAAATATTTGATATGAAATAATTGGAACCTTAAATTGGTAAATACTTCATAACATCGATTTTGAGACAATGTTTTTTTTTTTTTTTTTAAATAACAGATTTTTTAAAAATCACACTCAAGGTCTTAGGGACCCAAAAGGGTCTCAATCATTAAAGTGTTAATAATAAGTCATATTTTTTTTGTTTTTACTTATAACACAAACATATCTATGGATAAACTTCAGATCAATACGTTGTCCTAAAGTTATGTTGTTGTTTGTTACTGTTTTATGCCCTTGTTTTGCAAAATAAAACAGTTTTTTTGTGGCAAAAACACAAAATGTGAAATTTCACACAAAAAAATGTTAAAAGTGGAATATGTTATATATAGTAAATGGAACTTCATATAGGTGAATCATTTATGGCAACATTGATTTTAGTTTAATAATATTGCTCTGAATAATGACAGTTTAAAAAAATCACACTAAAAGTCTTGGGGACCCAAAAGGGTCTCAGTCATTAAAGTGTTCATAACAAGTCATATATATATTTTTATTTATTTATTTGTTTCAACACAAACCTATCTAAAGAAGAACTTCAGATTAATCGGTCGCCTTAAAGTTGTTGTTTTATTTATTTATTTATTTATTTATTGTTTTATGCCCTATTTTTTCCCCCAAACAAAACAGTATTTTTGTGGCAAAACACAGATATGCAATATTTTCCCCCAGAACATGTTCAAAGTGGAATATTTGATGTGTAGTAATTGGAACTTTATATAGGTAAATAATTTACAACAACATTGATTTTAATTATTATTATTATTTTTTGGTTAATAATGACAGTAAAAAAAAAAAAAAATCACACTAAAGGTAGCGGGGACCTAAAAAGCCTCCACTCATAAAAGTGAAAACAAAAGTCATATATCAACTTCAGATCAATTTGTTGCCATAAAGTTTTATTTTTTAAATATGTTATGTCCATTTTGTCCAAAAAATATGTTTTTGTGGCAAAAACACAAAATATGCTATATTTTCACCCAAAAAATGTTCAATGTGAAATATTTGATATGAAATAATTGGAACCTTAAATTGGTAAATACTTCATAACATCGATTTTGAGACAATGTTGTTTTTTTTAATAACAAATTTAAAAAAAAATCACACTAAAGGTCTTAGGGACCCAAAAGGGTCTCAGTCATTAAAATGTTAATAACAAGTCATATTTTTTATTTGTTTTTACTTATAACACAAACATATGTATGGATAAACTTCAGATCAATACGTTGTCCTAAAGTTTTGTTGTTGTTTGTTACAGTTTTATGCCCTTGTTTTGCAAAATAAAACCGTTTTTTTGTGTCAAAAACACAAAATGTGAAATTTCACACAAAAAATGTTAAAAGTGGAATATGTTATATATAGTAAATGGAGCTTTATATAGGTAAATCATTTATGGCAACATTGATTTTAGTTTAATAATATTGCTCTGAATAATGACAGTTTAATAAAATCACACTAAAAGTCTTGGGGACCCAAAAGGGTCTCAGTCATTAAAGTGTTCATAACAAGTCATATACATATATTTTTTTTTTAATTATTATTTCAACACAAACCTATCTAAAGAAGAACTTCAGATTAAACGGTCGCCTTAAAGTTGTTAATTGTTTTTTTTTTTTTTGGTTTGTTGTTGTTTTTTTACTGTTTTATGCCCTATTTTGTTTTCCAAACAAAACATTTTTTTTGTGGCAAAACACAAATATGCAATATTTATTTTATTATGTTCAAATTGGAATATTTGATGTGTAGTAATTGGACCTTTATAAAGGTAAATAATTTATAACAACATTGATTTTAATCATTATTATTAATATGTATATTTTTTTTAATAATGACAGTAAAAAAAAAAAATCACACTAAAGGTAGCGAGGACCTAAATAGCCTCCACTCATAAAAGTGAAAACAAAAGCCATATATCAACTTCAGATCAATTTGTTGCCATAAAGTTTTATTTTTTAAATGTGTTATGTCCATTTTGTCCAAAAAAAAAAACACAAAATATGCAATATTTTCACCCAGCAAATGTTCAATGTGAAATATTTGATGTGAAGTAATTGGAGCCTTAAATTGGTAAATACTTCATAACATCGATTTTGAGACGCTGTTTTTTTGTTTTTTTTTACTAACGGATTTTTTAAAAATCACACTCAACGTCTTAGGGACCCAAAAGGGTCCCAGTCATTAAAGTGTTAATAACAAGTCATATGTTTTATTTGTTTTTACTTATAACACAAACATATGTATGGATAAACTTCAGATCAATACGTTGTCCTAAAGTTATGTTGTTGTTTGTTCCTGTTTTATGCCCTTGTTTTGCAAAATAAAACAGTTTTTTTGTGGCAAAAACACAAAATGTGAAATTTCACACCAAAAAATTTTAAAAGTGGAATATGTTATATATAGTAAATGGAGCTTCATATAGGTGAATCATTTATGGCAACATTGATTTTAGTTTAATAATATTGCTCTGAATAATGACAGTTTAAAAAAAATCACACTAAAAGTCTCGGGGACCCAATAGGGTCTCGGTCATTAAAGTGTTCATAACAAGTCATTTATTGTTTTTTTTTATTTATTTCAACACAAACATATCTAAAGATAAACTTCAGATCAATCTGTTGCCTTAAAGTTGTTGGTTTTTTTTACTGTTTTGTCGTTTTTTTCCCAAAGAAAACAGTTTTTTGTGGCAAAATACAAATAACCAATATTTTTCCCCAGAACATTTTAAAAGTAGACTATTTGATGTGTAGTAATTGGAACATTATAATACGGTACATAAAACGTGTTCACGTTTGTGGCGGCCACAGGAAATGAATATTTGCCGACATAATTCACAGGACCCTAATGAGGTGCCCCGGCCCTCGCCTGTGCTCACGGCTCCTTGCTTTCTACCGCGTGTGAGGCCACGTTCCTCTCATCGTGTATCCCGACGACACCCTGGGGCCTCGTTATCACTCCCCGCATTGTTTGTTTGGAAGGGAGACGGAAAGGAAAGATGAAAGATGGAAGAAAGGTCCTTGATCAACTCTTTCCTGTTTTCATGACCTTTCAAGAGTCACCAGGCCAGGTTCTGTTGAAGAGCGCGCCTCACTTTCCTCGGCTTCTTGAAGTCTGGATGCTTGTCATGTTTCCGTGAAACTTGCTCCAAATTGTTTCTTCGTTAAGTCCTTTTTCTGTGCCGACTGTTGAAAAAGTGAATATTGTATACCGCGAGTTCCGGACTATATAGTTTTTGTTATTCGAAGCCCCGCCCTTTAAATTGTAGTAGAAAAATACATTTTCCATATATAAGCCGTGGATATATACGTTGTGAAATTTAGTTATTTACACAAATATTTTATAAATGTTTATTTACATTGTTAAAATAAACATGCATATACAAACGTTTGTATATTATCACACAACTTTAGTATGCTTAAAGTCAGTTGCTATAGTTATTAGCAATTGTGCTCAAGCTGCATTTTTTTCTATCTGTGTAAGGACACAACTTATTGTCTGAGAGGGGTGGCCTCAGCCGCAGATTTTATCTTTGTTTTAGCCCGCTAACAGCCAAGGACCTCAACAAGGAAATCACAAAGGCCCAGCACATTCCGTCACGTATTGTGCGTACTGGACATCCTTTGCATAATATACATACTTGCCAACCCTCCCGGATTTTCCGGGAGACTCCCGAAATTCAGCGCCTCTCCCGAAAACCTCCCGGGACAAATCTTCTCTCGAAAATCTCCCGAAATTCAGGCGGAGCTGGAGGCCACGCCCCCTCCAGCTCCATGCGGATCTGAGTGACGTGTTGACAGCCTGTTGTACATGCACATGTGACCCACCCATAATGTGTCACATTTTTGTGTTGATTTATTTAGTTTATTTCGTGGTTTGAATTCGTTTTTGGAGCTGTCATTCCACATTTATCAGTATTCACATTGGTCAGTAGGGGGCAGTAGGGCGTTTCTTCCCAATTGAATGCTATCACCTGCAGACCGGAAGTGTCTTGTCATTCTGATGAGAGCGACCAGTCTGTGAACAATTGAACAAGTGTGCTTTTTCCTCCTGTATAACAGGTTAGTTTTGGTGAATCAACTCACTGAATAATATCCATGTGATCTTTATAAGTTTAAGTACACATTCTGATGGTGGAGCCTAACTCTAAAGTGTTTGTGAGTTGTAGTTTGTATTTGTGAATGAATCCAGTGCACAGCTGTAGTAATCAATACAAAAAGGCGACGTGAGTGCGCAATGTTTATATAGGAACTTTTGATCCTAATTCAGACTCCCAAATTAGAGCTCCCGTTTTCTTATTGATTTTAGAATGTATATTTGTATAATGTGTGTGTTCTGAAATAGTGACAGAGAATAGAACAAGGATGGACAATTCAACCCTTAACTCAAATTTGAGTAGAGGAGTGTTATGTGTGTCTATATGTGTAAATAAATGAACACTGAAATTCAAGTATTTCTTTTTTATATATATATATAGCTAGAATTCACTGAAAGTCAAGTATTTCTTATATATATATATATATATATATATATATATATATATATATCTTAACCACACCCCCAACCACGCCCCCGCCCACGCCTACCACCCCCCACCCCCCACCTCCGGAAATCGGAGGTCTCAAGGTTGGCAAGTATGATTATATATGTGACCGCTCCTTTTAGAGGCGGCCTCAGTGATGTTGACTATGGAACTCTTGAATAAATAGAGGGACGCGGGAGTTGAACCTTAGAGCGTAGGGCGAGACTGGGACTAAGTGTGCAGTTCCATGCGTTTTTCCTCATGAGCTAAATTGAACTCT
>NC_084573.2:33892500-33915000 GCF_033978685.3 Nerophis lumbriciformis
TCTATTAAGACACACAAAAGGACTGAAGATTGAGTACCGGTATTAATTCCCAAGTACCGGGAATTGGTGAACGTGAACTCCGGATTATCTGCCAGGTTTGAGAGGACGGGGGTATTTTGGGTGGAAAGTTCTGGAAGGGTTCCAGAAGAGAAACACGGTCCTGTGTGCTTCGGGAGGACGATGGTCGTCATGCCGTCAAATCAGAGTGTGAAGCAGCACCCCCAAGTGGCGCTGCCCGGCATTACATCCAACCGCTTTCAATACGATCCCAATTAAGGCTCCTGAATTTAAATTGAGCGTCCTTTTTTTTGTGTCTCAATCTCAAACCCCTCTCAATTTAGGATGACGTGCAAAGATAAAGGCTTTTGTGGGGATTTGTGTTGAAGTTTGACAAAGAAATCACGTGTGACGTCATCGACACCGATTCTGGCGCATAGAGTGTCGGCTGATGGCGATACTCATACCAATACGATATCAGCGTGGATCGTTGAGAAAAATAAAAGCACTCAGGGGCCATTTTTGTATTTTCCATTTTGTTAACCTTTTAGGGTTCCCCTCAAATTTGGTTACGGGTCCAAATATATATATATATATATTTTTTTTAATCAAGTCATATATTATCTTTTATTACTCAATCCTTAAATCTCTTTTTTTTAGTTGTCCTTTTTGTCAAAACACACTTTTTAATGGTAAACACACAAAGTAATGTTCAAAGTGGAATATTTGATGAAAAGTAATTGGAGCCTTAACTATGTCAATTAGTAAACACATAAGTGTGTGTCTCATAGACACACACTTATGTGATTATTATTTTTAAAGTAACAGCATTTTTTTTTATTTAGATGCCACCAACGATTAAAAATAAGTCTTTTTTTTTTTAAATATTATTCAACGGTTAAATCTCTGGATTAACGTCAGATCTGTCTGTCGATAGTTTTTTATTTTTTATTTATTTGTTTATTTATTTATTTATTTTCCATTTTTGTCAAAACCCTGTTTTTTTAATGGGAAACACACAAAATCTGCAATATTCCCCCAGACAATGTTCAAAATGGAATATTAGATCTAAAGTAATCGGAGCCTTCAATAATTAATAGCAACATTAATTTTATGTCATCATTATGTTTTAAGTAACGACAATTTTAAATTAAAAAAAAAAATTTTTTTTTAATATCCCAAAGGGTACCACTCATAAAAATGATAAAAAAAAATAAGTCATACATTTTTTTTTTATTATTATTATCCAACACCTAAATCTCTGTAATCATGTAAATTCTGTCCTTTTTATTTTTATTTTTTATTTTCCCTTTTTGTCAAAACCCTGTTTTCTAATGGCAAACATAGAATATGACAAAAAATGTTCAGAGCCTTACCTACATCAATAATTTAATAGCAACAATGATTGCACACATTATTTTTAAAGTAAGGAAAATGTATTTTTATTTTATTTTTTTTAGATCCCAATAAAATTCTAGGCAACCAAAAATTATAAAAAATAAGTCATATATTATTTTTTATATTTTAACGCTTAAATCTCTGGATTATTATCAGATCTATTTGTTTTCTATAGTTTTTGTTTTTTCCCCCCCAAAAAACGTGTTTTTTAATGGCAAACACACAAAACATGCAATATTTTTTATCACACACAAGTAAACACGCTGCAGGCCTGCTTGTATCGCACATGATATCACACACAAGTAAACAAGCTGCAGGACTGCTTGTATCGCACATGATATCTCACACACAAGTAAACACGCTGTAGGATTGCTTGCATCGCACATGATATCACACACAAGTAGACATGCTACAGGATTGATTGTATCGCACATGATATCACACACAAGTAAACACGCTGCAGGACTGCTTGTATTGCACATGATATTACACAAGTAAACACGCTGCAAGACTGCTTGTATTGCACATGATATCACACACACACACACACAAGTAAACACTCTGCAGGACTGCTTGTATCGCACATGATATCACACACAAGTAAACAAGCTGCAGGATTGCTTGTATCGCACGTAATATCACACACAAGTAAACACGATGCAGGGCTGCTTGTATCGCACATGACACCACACACAAGTAAACACGCTGCAGGACTGTTGTATCGCACATGATATCACACACAAGTAAACACAGCTGCAAGACTGCTTGTATCGCACATGATATCACACACAAGTAAACACGCTGCAGAATTGCTTGTATCGCAAATGATATCAAACACAAATAGACATGTTGCAGGATTGCTTGTATCGCACATTATATCACACACAAGTAAATACGCTGCAGGACTGCGTGTATCACACGTGATATCACACACAAGTAAACACTCTGCAGGACTGCTTGTATCGCACATGATATCAAACAAGTAAATACGCTGCAAGACTGTTTGTATTGCATGTCATATCACACAAAAGTAAACACTGCAGGTCTGCTTGTATCGCACATGACATCACACACAAGTAAACACTCTGCAGGACTGCCTGTATCACACATGATATCACACAAGTAAACACGCTGCAGGATTGCTTGTATCGCACATGATATCACACACAAGTAAACACGCTGCAGGGCTGCTTGTATTGCACATGATATCACACACAAGTAAACACGCTGCAGGACCGCTTGTATCGCACATGA
The DNA here is from genome assembly GCF_033978685.3 of Nerophis lumbriciformis. Taxonomy (NCBI): domain Eukaryota; kingdom Metazoa; phylum Chordata; class Actinopteri; order Syngnathiformes; family Syngnathidae; genus Nerophis; species Nerophis lumbriciformis. Next base: position 33,895,150 of record NC_084573.2, read on the forward strand.
TATCAAACACAGGCAAACATGCTGCAGGACTGCTTGTATTGCACATGACATCACACACAAGTAAACGCGCTGCAGGACTGTTGTATCACACATGATATCACACCCAAGTAAGTGCAGCTGCAGGACTTCTTGTATCACACATGATATCACACACAAGTAAACACAGCTGCAGGATTGCTTGTATTGCACATGATATCACACACACACACACACACACACACAAGTAAACACTCTGCAGGACTCCATGTATCGCACATGATATCACACACAAGTAAACACTCTGCATGACTGCCTGTATCGCACATGATATCACACACAAGTAAACACTCTGCAGGACTGCGTGTATCGCACATGATATCAAACACAAGTAGACATGTTGCAGGATTGATTGTATCGCACATGATATCACACACACACAAGTAAACACTCCGCAGGACTGCATGTATTGCACATGATATCACACACAAGTAAACACTCTGCATGACTGCCTGTATCGCACATTATGTCACACACAAGTAAACACTCTGCAGGACTGCTTGTATCGCACATGATATCAAACACAAGTAGACATGTTGCAGGGTTGATTGTATCACACATGATATCACACACAAGTAAACACTCTGCAGGACTGCGTGTATTGCACATGATATCACACACACAAGTAAACACTCTGCATGACTGCTTGTATCGCACATGATATCACACACAAGTAAACACGCTGCAGGACTGCTTGTATCGCACATGATATCAAACACAGCTAGACATGTTGCAGGATTGATTGTATCGCACATGATATCACACACAAGTAAACACTCTGCAGGACTGCGTGTATCGCACATGATATCAAAACCAGGTAGACATGTTGCAGGATTGATTGTATCGCACATGATATCACACACACACACACACACAAGTAAACACTCCGCAGGACTGCATGTATCGCACATGCTATCACACACAATTAAACACTCTGCATGACTGCCTGTATCGCACATGATATCACACACAAGTAAACACTCTGCAGGACTGCTTGTATCGCACATGATATCAAACACAAGTAGACATGTTGCAGGATTGATTGTATCGCACATATCACACACTAGTAAACACTCTGCAGGACTGCATGTATTGCACATGATACCACACACAAGTAAACACTCTGCATGACTGCCTGTATCGCACATGATATCACACACAAGTAAACACGCTGCAGGACTGCTTGTATCGCACATGATATCAAACACAGGTAGACATGTTGCAGGATTGATTGTATCGCACATGATATCACACACAAGTAAACACTCTGCAGGACTGCGTGTATCGCACATGATATCAAAAACAGGTAGACATGTTGCAGGATTGATTGTATCGCACATGATATCACACACACACACAAGTAAACACTCCGCAGGACTGCATGTATCGCACATGATATCACACACAATTAAACACTCTGCATGACTGCCTGTATCGCACATGATATCACACACAAGTAAACACTCTGCAGGACTGCGTGTATCGCACATGATATCAAAAACAGGTAGACATGTTGCAGGATTGATTGTATCGCACATGATATCACACACAAGTCAACACCCTGCAGGACTGCTTGTGTCACACATGGTATCAAACATAAGTAAACACTCCGCAGGGCTACTTGTGTCACACATGATATCACACACACAAGTAAACACGCTGCAGGTCTGCTTGTATCGCACATGATATCAAACACAGGTAGACATGTTGCAGGATCGATTGTATCGCACATGATATCACACACAAGTCAACACCCTGCAGGACTGCTTGTATCGCACATGATATCAAACACAAGTAGACATGTTGCAGGATTGATTGTATCGCACATGATATCACACACAAGTAAACACTCTGCAGGACTGCATGTATTGCACATGATACCACACACAAGTAAACACTCTGCATGACTGCCTGTATCGCACATGATATCACACACAAGTAAACACGCTGCAGGACTGCTTGTATTGCACATGATATCACACACAAGTAAACACACTGCAGGACTGCTTGTATCGCACATGATATCAAACAAGTAAATAGGCTGCAAGACTGTTGCAGGACTGCTTGTATCGCACATGACATCACACACAAGTAAACACTCTGCAGGACTGCTTGCATCGCACATGATATCAAACACAAGTAGACATGTTGCAGGATTGATTGTATCGCACATGACATCACACACAAGTAAACACTCTGCAGGACTGCTTGCATCGCACATGATATCAAACACAAGTAGACATGTTGCAGGATTGATTGTATCGCACATGATATCACACACAAGTAAACACACTGCAGGACTGCTTGTATTGCACATGATATCACACACACACACAAGTAAACACTCCGCAGGACTGCATGTATCGCACATGCTATCACACACAATTAAACACTCTGCATGACTGCCTGTATCGCACATGATGTCACACACAAGTAAACACTCTGCAGGACTGCTTGTATCGCACATGATATCAAACACAAGTAGACATGTTGCAGGATTGATTGTATCGCACATGATATCACACACAAGTAAACACTCTGCAGGACTGCGTGTATCGCACATGATATCAAAAACAGGTAGACATGTTGCAGGATTGATTGTATCGCACATGATATCACACACACACACAAGTAAACACTCCGCAGGACTGCATGTATCGCACATGATATCACACACAAACACTCTGCATGACTGCCTGTATCGCACATGATATCACACACAAGTAAACACGCTGCAGGACTGCGTATATCGCACATGATATCAAACACAGGTAGACATGTTGCAGGATTGATTGTATCGCACATGATATCACACACAAGTAAACACTCTGCAGGACTGCGTGTATCGCACATGATATCAAAAACAGGTAGACATGTTGCAGGATTGATTGTATCGCACATGATATCACACACACACACAAGTAAACACTCCGCAGGACTGCATGTATCGCACATGATATCACACACAAACACTCTGCATGACTGCCTGTATCGCACATGATATCACACACAAGTAAACACGCTGCAGGACTGCGTGTATCGCACATGATATCAAAAACAGGTAGACATGTTGCAGGATTGATTGTATCGCACATGATATCACACACACACACAAGTAAACACTCCGCAGGACTGCATGTATCGCACATGCTATCACACACAATTAAACACTCTGCATGACTGCCTGTATCGCACACAAGTAAACATGCTGCAGGACTGCTTGTATCGCACATGATATCAAACACAGGTAGACATGTTGCAGGATTGATTGTATCGCACATGATATCACACACAAGTAAACACTCTGCAGGACTGCGTGTATCGCACATGATATCAAAAACAGGTAGACATGTTGCAGGATTGATTGTATCGCACATGATATCACACACACACACAAGTAAACACTACGCAGGACTGCATGTATCGCACATGCTATCACACACAAGTAAACACTCTGCAGGACTGCTTGTATCGCACATGATATCACACACAAGTAAACACTCTGCAGGACTGCTTGTATCGCACATGATATCAAACACAAGTAGACATGTTGCAGGATTGATTGTATCGCACATGATATCACACACAAGTAAACACTCTGCAGGACTGCGTGTATCGCACATGATATCAAAACCAGGTAGACATGTAGCAGGATTGATTGTATCGCACATGATATCACACACACACACAAGTAAACACTCCGCATGACTGCCTGTATCGCACATGCTATCACACACAATTAAACACTCTGCATGACTGCCTGTATCGCACATGATATCACACACAAGTAAACACTCTGCAGGACTGCTTGTATCGCACATGATATCAAACACAAGTAGACATGTTGCAGGAGTGATTGTATCGCACATGATATCACACACAAGTCAACACCCTGCAGGACTGCTTGTGTCACACATGGTATCAAACATAAGTGAACACTCTGCAGGACTACTTGTGTCACACATGATATCACACACACAAGTAAACACGCTGCAGGTCTGCTTGTATCGCACATGATATCACACAAGTATTTTTTTCCTTACAATCTGTCCTGTCCAGCCACTCGGGCCATTCATATTGTTGATATTGATGACCCAAAAAAAAAAAATATATATATATATATATATATATATTATTTGACTTATTTTTAACATGTTTATGACTGGGACCCTTCTGGGTCCCTGGCATTAAACTTGAGGGGAGCTCAAAAGGTTTGAAATAATCGACATATTGTATTGATCTTGCAAATGAAAAATATGAAAACAGCCACACGGTTTTTCAGTGTGCGATCCTGCTCTTCGGGCACACCTCAAGTAAATAAAACGACAATAAGAGCGGAGTGGCAGAAGGTGAAAGGGAACAATCTTCCATCCCGGATTATTTTCCCGCTCTCGCCGTTTGGTTAGTCGAGCACTCAAGCGTGCGCCAAAAAAAAAAGGCCAAGTGCTTATTCCCGGCGTCTCCGAGGTAGGAGCGTACGGCAACACAAGCCAGGGTGTGCACGCGGCATGCTGGTCACACCTCAAGGCCGAGATGAAAGGCGCAGGCAGGCAGGCAGGCAGGCAGGCAGGCAGCCCCGTCCTGTGACCGCTGATTGCCCGATAAAAAGCCCAAGTGGAGGTAAACAAATGGAGTGAGAGGATTTGGGGATATAAACGTGTTATCTGTGCTCTCTCAACTGTGGGGAAGAAGAACAGACACTCGTACTGGAAGCTAATATGATGCTCCACTCTTCACCTTTTCATCAGGACATTCGTCTCCTTCAAAATAAAAGCTCTCACTGGCAATTTCGACAAGTGCCTTGCTTTTGGAAGGTCAACGAAATGTGCATTTGATTTGGTTTTAACCGCACAACCTATCTTTACTTACCATCTCAACAATGTGACACACCGTAAAACATCCTGTATTAAATGTATGTAAATGTCTATTTGCATACCTTTTAATTGTTTCCATACGGTGTCTGTAGCACGGCAGTAAAACGGCTGGTCAAACAAAACAGAAGTCATCGTCATGGACCCCACTAGTTGCGCAAGCTAACTCTCCAATCAGCTAAACAGAATGCCATTGTAAGTTAATAATACTAACGCAGACACTCGTAAACGTGTTAGCATATTAGCTAATGCCAAGCAGGCTAGCTTCATTACATGACGATAGCGCGCACAAATAATAAAATACGAATATTGGTTTGAAAATGACTACATTTCAATGGTCAAATCGACGTCACAACCTGACATTGATTCAACGTCGTCAAAAAGCATGTTGTTTCAACGTTGTATTTGTGTTGTAGAATATTGGTTGGGGAATGACCTAATTTCAATGGTCAAATCAACGTCACAACCTGACATTGATAAAACGTCAAAAAACATGTTTAAACGTTGTATTTGTGTTGTAGAATATTGGTTGGATTAATGACCAAATTTCAATGGTCAAATCAACGTCAGAACCCAACATTGATTAAACGTTGTCAAAAAGCATGTTGTTTCAACATTGTATTGGAGTTGTAGAATATTGGTTGGAAAAATTACCAAATGTCAATGGTCAAATTAACGTCAGAACCCAACATTGATGAAATGTTGTCAAAAAGCATGTTGTTTCAACGTTGTATTTGTGTAAAATTTTGGTTGGAAAATGACCAAATTTCAACGGTCAAATCAACGTCAGAAGCAACATTGATTAAAGGTTGTCAAAAAGCATGTTGTTTCAATGTTGTATTTGTGTTTTAGAATATTGGTTGGAAAAATGTTTAAATTTCAATGGTCAAATCAACGCCAGAACCCAACATTGATAAAACGTTGTCAAAAAGCATGTTGTTTGAACATTGTGTTTGTCTTGTAGAATATCGGCTGGGAAATGACCAAATTTCAAAGGTCAAATCATCGTCACAATCTGACATTGATTAAACGTTGTCAAAAAGCATGTTGTTTAAACGTTGTATTTGTGTAAAATTTTGGTTGGAAAATGACCAAATTTCAACGGTCAAATCAACGTCAGAACCCAACATTGATTAAACGTTGTCAAACAAAATGTTGTTTCAACGTTGTATTTGTGTTGTAGAATACTGGTTGGAAAAATGTTTAAATTTTAATGGTCAAATCAACGTCAGAACCCAACATTAATAAAACGTCATGCAAAAGAATGTTGTTTCAAAGAGGTATTTGTGTTGTAGAATATTGGTTGGAAAAATGACCAAATGTCAATGGTCAAATCCACGTCACAACCTGACATTGATTATACGTTGTCAAAAAGCATGTTGTTTCAACATTGTATTTGTGTTGTAGAATATTGGTTGGGAAATGACCAAATTTCAATGGTCAATTCAACGTCAGAACCCAACATTGATAAAACGTTGTCCAAAAGAATGTTGTTTCAACATTGTATTTGTGTTGTAGAATATTGGTTGGAAAAATGACTACATTTCAATGGTCAAATCAACATCAGAACCCAACATTGATAAAACGTTGTCAAAAAGCATGTTGTTTCAACGTTGTATTGGTGTTGTAGAATATTGGTTGGAAAAATGACCAAATTTCAATGGTCAAATCAACATCAGAACCCAACATTGATTAAACGCTGTCAAAAAGCATGCTGTTCCAATGTTGTATTTGTGTTGTAGAATATTGGTTGGGAAATGACCAAATTTCAATGGTCAAATCAACGTCAGAACCCAACATTGATAAAACGTTGTCCAAAAGAATGTTGTTTCAACGTTGTATTTGTGTAAAATTCTGTTTGGGAAATGACCAAATGTCTATAGTCAAATCAACATCAAAACCCAACATTGATTAAACGTTGTCAAAAGGCATGTTGTTTCAACGTTTTATTTGTGTTGTGGAATATTGTTTGGAAAAATGACCAAATTTCAATGGTCAAATCAACGTCAGAACCCAACATTGATGAAATGTTGTCAAAAAGCATGTTGTTTAAACGTATTTGTGTAAAATGTTAGTTGGGAAATGACTAAATATCAACGGTCAAATCAACGTCAGAACCCAACATTGATTAAACGTTGTCAAAAAGCATGTTGTTCCAATGTTGTATTTGTGTTGTAGAATATTGGTTGGGAAAATGACCAAATTTCAATGGTCAAATCAATGTCAGAACCCAACATTGATAAAACGTTGTCCAAAAGCATGTTGTTCCAACGTTGTATTTGTGTTGTAGAATATTGGCTGGAAAAATGACCAAATTCCAATGGTCAAATCAATGTCAGAACCCAACATTGATAAAACCTTGTCCAAAAGCATGTTGTTCCAACGTTGTATTTGTCTTGTAGAATATTGGTTGGAAAAATTTTAAAATGTCAATGGTCAAATCAACGTCAGAACACGACATTTATAACCGTTGTCAAAAGCATGTTGTTTCAACGTTGTATTTGTGTAAAATTTTGGTTGGAAAATGACCAAATTTCAACGGTCAAATCAATGTCAGAACCCAACATTGATTAAAGGTTGTCAAAAAGCATGTTGTTTCAATGTTTTATTTGTGTTGTAGAATATTGGTTGGAAAAATGACCACATTTCAATGGTCAAATCAATGTCAGAACCCAAGATTGATTAAACATTGTCAAAAAGCATGTTGTTTCAACGTTGTATTGGTGTTGTAGAATATTGGTTGGAAAAATGACCAAAATTCAATGGTCAAATCAACATCAGAATCCAACATTGATGAAACATTGTCAAAAAGCATGCTGTTTCAAGGTCTTATTTGTGTTGTAGAATATTGGTTGGAAAAATTACCAAATGTCAATGGTCAAATCAACGTCACAATCTGACATTGATTAAACGTTGACAAAAAGCCTGTTGTTTCAACGATGTATTTGTGTTGTAGAATATTGGTTGGAAAAATGACCAAATTTCAATGGTCAAATCAACATCAGAATCCAACATTGATGAAACGTCGTCAAAAAGCATGTTGTTTCAATGTTGTATTTGTGTTGTAGAATATTGGTTGGAAAAGTTATGAAATGTCAATGGTCAAATCAACGTCAGAACCCGACATTGATTTAAACGTTGTCAAAAAGCATGTTGTTTCATTGTTGTATTTGTGTTGTAGAATATTGGTTGGAAAAATGACAAAATTTCAACGGTCAAATCAACGTCAGAACCCAACATTGATTAAACGTCGTCGAAAAGCATGTTGTTTCAACGTTGTAGTTGTGTAAAATGTTGGTTGGGAAATGACCAAATATCAACGGTCAAATCAACGTCAGAACCCAACATTGATGAAACGTTGTCAAAAAGCATGTTGTTTCAACATTGTATTCGTGTTGTAGAATATTGGTTGGAAAAATGACCAAATTTCAATGGTCAAATCAATGTCAGAACCCAACATTGATGAAACGTTGTCAAAAAGCATGTTGTTTCAACGTTGTATTTGTGTTGTAGAATATTGGTTGGAAAAATGACCAAAATTCAACGGTCAAATCAACGTCAGAACCCAACATTGATAAAACGTTGTCAAAAAGCATGTTGTTTCAACGTTGTATTGGTGTTGTAGAATATTGGTTGGAAAAATGACCACATTTCAATGGTCAAATCAACTTCAGAACCCAACATTGATAAAACATCATCCAAAAGAATGTTGTTTCAACGTTGTATTTGTGTTGTAGAATATTGGTTGGAAAAATGACCAAATTTCAACGGTCAAATCAACGTCAGAACCCAACATTGATAAAACGTTGTCAAAAAGCATGTTGTTTCAACGTTGTAATTCTGTTGTAGAATATTGGTTGGAAAAATGACCAAATATCAATGGTCAAATCAACGTCACAACCTGACATTGATTAAACGTCGTCAAAAAGCATGTTGTTTCAACGTTATGTTTGAGTTGCTCATCGTCAGGACCTAATTCAACAAGTTCTCAACGTTGTTTCAATATTTACATTGGAACCCCAACTGCTGAATGGTAAAGGGGGATATACAAACATCGATATTGTGGTGTAGGGCAGGGCGATAAAACAATATCAATATATCGCGATAGACACGTGATCAATATCAATAAGATATGTGTTTCATAACACGTTCAATTTTGTTTTTCTTCAATGTCCGAAGAAGTACGGAATATAATCGTATTACGTAATTCCCGATTGCGTAATAGGTCAAAATCTGAATATTGTGAGCCGTTGCACCCTGATTGTGTCGCAGAACGTGTGAGGTCCCACACGTCCCCGGAGTTGGCTCTCAGGCAACGTTAGAAAGTAGGGCGCAAAAAAAAAAGGGAGAGCGTGAGAGCAGACGAGAACATGCTGACTCGGCACCAACAAGCTGTTTGGAATCAGAACTTGCACATTAGGGATTTGACAGTCCGCCTGGAAAGTGTCTCTGGTCAGTCTCGGTCTTGCAGACACCCATGGGGGCGGGGGGAGACTGGAAAAGTGCATCAGAGTGCAGGAGATTTTCATTCCCGCCTGACGACACTTTAAAAAAAAATTAAAAAATAGTATCGCCGCAAGCTGAGGCTGATTTCACATCCTTTTGAAGAGTACCGGATGGTGAAGTTACGAAAAAGACCAAAAGAAGACCACGTGGGACACACTGGACGAGTATTACTCCCAAAGTGTTTTTTTGCCAAATGCTTCCAGGCTTGTTTTGACAACCGTCCAAAAAATTTATTTCTGTATTTTCCGAACTATATAGCGCACTGGCATTAAAGTCGCACCCAGAAAACTCTAGAAATGCCCCCCCCCCCCACATATAAGCCGCACCGGACTATAAGCCGCAGATATATAAATTGCGAAATGAGTTATTTACACAGAAATATACTGTAAATGTTTATTTACATACCTTCATTTCTAAATGTTTGCAGTAAAACGGCTGATCAAACAAAACAGAAGTCACCGTCATGGACCTACTCAACAACTCCACGGTGACAATTTGGTGAATCTATTAAGGAATTTGTGGAACTGAAACTAAACAAAAAAAAAAGAATGCCATTGTAAGTTGATAATACAAACCCCGTTTCTATATGAGTTGGGAAATTGTGTTAGATGTAAATATAAACGGAATACAATGATTTGCAAATCCTTTTCAATCCATATTCAATTGAATGCACTACAAAGACAACATATTTGATGTTCAAACTCTTAAACTTTATTTTTTTTCTGCAAATAATAATTAACTTAGAATTTCATGACTGCAACACGTGACAAAGTAGTTGGGAAAGGGCATGTTCACCACTGTGTTACACGGCCTTTCCTTTTAACAACACTCAGTAAAGGTTTGGGAACCGAGGAGACACATTTTTGAAGCTTCTCAGGTGGAATTCTTTCCCATTCTTGCTTGATGTACAGCTTAAGTTGTTCAACAGTCCGGGGGTCTCCGTTGTGCTATTTTAGGCTTCATAATGCGCCACACATTTTCAATGGGAGACAGGTCTGGACTACAGGCAGGCCAGTCTAGTACCCGCACTCTTTTACTATGAAGCCACGTAGATTTATCACGTGGCTTGGCAGTGTCTTGCTGAAATAAGCAGGGGCGTCCATGGTAACGTTGCTTGGATGGCAACATATGTTGCTCCAAAACCTGTATGTACCTTTCAGCATTAATGGTGCCTTCACAGATGTGTAAGTTACCCATGTCTTGGGCACTAATACACCCCCATACCATCACACATGCTGGCTTTTCCACTTTGCGCCTAGAACAATCCAAATGGTTCTTTTCCTCTTTGGTCCGGAGGACACGACGTCCACAGTTTCCAAAAACAATTTGAAATGTGGACTCGTCAGACCACAGAACACTTTTCCACTTTGCATCAGTCCATCTTAGATGAGCTCAGGCCCAGCGACGCCGACGGCGTTTCTGGGTGTTGTTGATAAACGGTTTTCGCCTTGCATAGGAGAGTTTTAACTTGCACTTACAGATGTAGCGACCAACTGTTGTTACTGAGAGTGGGTTTCTCAAGTGTTCCTGAGCCCATGTGGTGATATCCTTTACACACTGATGTCGCTTGTTGATGCAGTACAGTCTGAGGGATCGAAGCTGCTTACGTGCAGTGAATTCTCCAGATTCTCTGAACCCTTTTGATGATATTACGGACCGTAGATGGTGAAACCCCTAAATTCCTTGCAATAGCCGGTTGAGAAAGGTTGTTCTTAAACTGTTCAACAATTTGCTCACGCATTTGTTGACAAAGTGGTGACTCTCGCCCCATCCTTGTTTGTGAATGACCGAGCATTTCATGGAATCTACTTTTATACCCAATCATGGCACCCACCTGTTCCCAATTAGCCTGCACACCTGTGGGATGTTCCAAATAAGTGTTTGATGAGCATTCCTCAACTTTATCAGTATTTATTGCCACCTTTCCCAACTTCTTTGTCACGTGTTGCTGGCATCAAATTCTAAAGTTAATGATTATTTGCACAAAAAAAAAAAATGTTTATCAGTTTGAACATCAAATATGTTGTTTTTTGTAGCATATTCAACTGAATATGGGTTGAAAATGATTTGCAAATCATTGTATTCCGTTTGTATTTACATCTAACACAATTTCCCAACTCATATGGAAACGGGGTTTGTATGTATGTATGTGTATATATGTAAGTATGTTTGTAAATGTGTATGTATATATATATATATATATATATATATATATATATATATATATATATATATATATATATATATATATATATATATATATGTATGTGTGGGGGAAAAAAATCACAAGACTATTTCATCTCTACAGGCCTGTTTCATGAGGGGGGTACCCTCAATCATCAGGAGATTTTAATGGGAGCATTCGCATACCATGGTTTATATAGGGCACAGAGTGGGTGGGTACAGGCTGGCCTAGGGGCGTGGTGATTGGCTCATGTGTTACCTAGGAGGTGTTTCCGTCTATGGCGGCATGCTGTTACAATTTCGCTGCGCTTGTTGAGGGATGACAGGTCTGGGCGGTAAATAATAAACAGTTTCTCTTTCAAGCATAGGTTGCATCTTTTATTACCACTATTGTAAGGTGTGCTGGATGCAAGAATTTGCCATGTTATTGAATATTCAACATTATTGTCTTTGAGGTCCCAAATGTGTTTGCTGAGTTCTGTGGTATTTCGCAGGTTTTGGTTCCTGAAAGAAGCCTTGTGATTGTTCCATCTGGTTTTGAATTCTCCCTCGGTTAATCCTACATATGTGTCGGATGTGTTAATGTCCTTGCGTATTACCTTAGATTGGTAGACAACTGATGTTTGTAAGCACCCCCCGTTGAGAGGGCAATCAGGTTTCTTTCGACAGTTACAGCCTTTGTTGGTTTTGGAGTCGCTCTGTCTGGGGGCCGACGGCTCATTTGCAATTGTTTTGTTGTGGTTTGAGATGATTTGTCGTATATTGTTCATGCAGCTGTAGCTCAATTTAATGTTGTTCTTGTTGAATACTTTTCTTAGGGTGTTGTCTTTGGGAAAGTGTTTGTCAATCAGATTGAGGAATTTGTGTCCAATGTTAGTTGAGACGTTTTTGCTGTATGGGGGGTTGTACCAGATGATGTCGTTTCGTTTTCTGTTCTTTTTTGGCTGGTTTCCTGGCGTGGGTTCATAGGTGAGGGTGAAATTGTATCCGCTTTCATCAAGGGCTTTTTGGTACGGGGGGGGGTTGCTTGGTCAAATTCAGCTTTGCTAGATGACAGCATCGATAGCCTTTTATTGATTCCGGTAGGTATTCTTTTATATATATATATATATATATATATATATATATATATATATATATATATATATATATATACAGTATGCTGCTGTTTTGTTTCCTTTGACTAATTTTCCAGTCTTGTTACCAGTCGGGTTGGTCATGTGCATAAAAAATGGCTCCAAAAGGAACGACTCTTATCTGCGAATCGGTTCTCCTTGTTCACCTAAAAGAGCCGCTCAAAAGACTCGATTCGTTCGCCAACAACACATCTTCACAAAGAAGAAAATGTTGCGTCTCTATTATTTTGAAGGGAAAAACAAGTCGAATGTTCAAGTTCAAATCCAAATCTTGCATGCAAAACCCACATTTTGATGTGGACTCAAGCTGACTTGAAACTTTCTAACGCCCTTTATGGTACAGGAGGCGGAAACATTTGAATAATGAGGCTCATTATCCTCTGCGGCTAAAGGAGATGGCGGCACCACATGTTCAAATAAAACTTCACCAATTAGAGGAACGATCAGTGAACGCAGATACCTCCGCCAAGTCATATCTCCTCATTAGGGTTGGGCGTCGTTTGAGTTTGGACGATTTCTGGTCCTCCTTTCGGTGAAAAATGTTCCATGAATTCCTCACAGGGCTTTTTCCAAGCATTTGAATGTAAATCCTTTGAATTTGAACATGCATGAGGCCAGGTTTATTTACACAGGAGTACACCTTCGCCAAAGTGTCCCGATATTTTTGAGAAAAGTGGTGTTCTTTGTCGTTCTGCATAGTGTTTCTTCCACTGGTTGTTCCTAATGAAATGACTGTTTGCTTGCACTTCGCCTGCCGTCTCTGCATGTTTTGGATGGACCACTAAATGCAAAACCTGATAGGAAAAAAAAAAAAAAAAAAATGCACAAATATTTTAATTGTTAATGTGTTAGAGATGAGGATGTTCCGATCCCGGTTTTATAATGCTGATTTCGATACCGATCATCCACGAGTGATACCAATCACATGTATTAACTGTATTTATGGTGACTAATATTGACAGAAAGGATGTGTACCATTCACATTTGAACTGATACAATACTAATTTTTAATACTAGTCAATACTCAACATTACCAATTTTTGGTAATTTGGGGTATGTTAACAAATAAATAATTTTTAAAAACAAAATATTTTTTATGGCAAAATTATAAAATGAGCTGATTTTAATAACTGATCTGCAGTTGCTATATCTTGTCTCATTATCACATTTCTGAATTGCAATTACCAGTTGCAAGTCCAAGACGTTAGATGGCACTAGTGTATAGTTTATGATGACAATGGTCTTTTGTTGCGCCCTAAAGTGTCAATACTGTAAGTATTGTACTTGTTACGCACCTTCAATTTGTTTGTATCATGCATCTTAGTTGTAGTTTTCATTAACAAATTTGGAGGTGTAGAAATTGCCATGTAAAATCGCCCATGCTAATCATGAGCATGTCAATAGCAAAGTCAATGTATATTAGCATTATGCTACCACATTTTTTTAAAAGGAGAGCCTTACATAACATTCTTTGGAGCGTTTTTTGAGTCATTCGCTTGGTTGGCATTGAAAATTGCAACATTACCTACAGGTAGTTTGGCCGAATGCGCTCTCAGTGCTGCTGGAGTGATCGCCAAGTGCCAAAGTGCGAAGAACTGGCCGAGTCGGCAACTTCGGGCACGGTAGGACCGGCAGGATTCGTTTGATGCCAAAACAAAATTGACAGTGCAACAATATCAACACAATGTTAAAACTAGTTTACTTTCTTTTATTATATATAATTTTTTGGATCAGAACAAAGTTAATAGTACACAATAACTCAACAATCTCGCAGGCACAAGACATTGATACAACGTTGATTATACGTACTTGTTGTTTAAAACTGACTTTGAAACAACGTTGGAAAATAGTTGTATTTGTAAATTGAGAGAACGTTGATGTCCAACGTTGGATCAACGTTGTTGTTTGGGAAATGACCAAAATCCAATGGTCAAATCAACGCCACAATCTGACATTGAATAAATGTTGTATTTGTGTTTGAAAAATATTGTTTGGAAAATGACAACATTTCTGTGGTCAAATCAACGTCAGAATCTAACATTGATTAAACCTTGCCAAAAAGCATGTTGTTTCAACGTTGTTTTTGTGTTGTAGAATATTGGTTGGGAAATGACCAAATTTCAATGGTCAAGTTAACATCTCATGACGTTGAATAAATGTTGTCAAAAAGTATGTTGTTTCAACATTGTATTTGTGTTGTAGAATATTGGTTGGGAAATTACCAAATTTCAATGGTCAAATCAACGTCGGAAACCTAACATTGATTAAACGTTGTCAAAAAGTATGTTGTTACAACGTTGTATTTGTGTTGTAGAATATTGGTTGGGAAATTACCAAATTTCAATGGTCAAATCAACGTCACATGACATTGAATAAATGTTCTCAAAAAGTATGTTGTTTCAACGTTGTATTTGTATTGCAGAATTTTGGTTGGGAAATGACCAAATTTCAATGATCAAATTAACGTCACATGACATTGAATAAATGTTCTCAAAAAGTATGTTGCTTCAACGTTGTATTTGTGTTGTAGAATATTGGTTGGGAAATGACCAAAATTCAATGGTCAAATCAACGTCACAACCTGATATTGATTAAATGTTGTTAAAAAGCATGTTGTTTCAACATTGTATTTGAAAAATATTGTTTGGAAAAATGACTAAATTGCAATGGTCAAATCAACGTCAGAACCAAACATTGATTAAACGTTGTCAAAAGCATGTTGTTTCAACGTTGTATTTGTGTTGTAGAATATTGGTTGGGAAATAACCAAATTTCAATGGTCAAATCAACGTCGGAAACCTAACATTGATTAAACGTTGTGCAAAAGTATGTTGTTACAACGTTGTATTTGTGTTGCAGAATATTGGTTGGGAAATGACCAAATTTCAATGATCAAATTAACGTCACATGACATTGAATAAATGTTGTCAAAAAGTATGTTGTTTCAACGTTGTATTTGTGTTGTAGAATATTGGTTGGGAAATAACCAAATTTCAATGGTCAAATCAACGTCGGAAACCTAACATTGATTAAACGTTGTCAAAAAGTATGTTGTTACAACGTTGTATTTGTGTTGTAGAATATTGGTTGGGAAATTACCAAATTTCAATGGTCAAATCAACGTCACATGACATTGAATAAATGTTGTCAAAAAGTATGTTGTTTCAACGTTGTATTTGTGTTGTAGATTATTGGTTCGGAAATGACCAAAATTCAATGGTTAGATCAACGTCAGAACCCAACGATGATTAAACGTCGTCAAAAAGCATGTTGTTTCAACGTTATGTTTGTGTTGCTCATCGTCAGGACCTAATTCATCAACTTCTCAATCTTGTTTCAATGTCTTGTGCCGGCTAGAAAAATTCTACTACTCTTTTCAAATACGTTTTGTCCAGGCAAGCGTTTCGTGAATTTGTAAACATTATTAAGAATGAAAAAAAAAAAAGTATATTGTTGTGCCCTAAAAAGTGTTAATGCTTTAATTAGTGTACGTATTACGACCCAGGTGTCTGCTTTGATTGTGCATCTTAGTTGTAGTTTGCATTAACACAATTGGAGGTGTTGAAGTCGCCATGTAAAATCGCTAATGCTAATCACTAGCATGTCAATTGCAAAGTCAATGTATGTTCGTGGTTCTCAAACTATTTTCACCAAGCACCACCTCAGACATCACCATAATGAGCAACATTAAAGTACAGTACCGTAGTAGTACTCACGAAAACCGAGGCAACGCTTTTATTTACGAGTATACATAATATTTTTGGCCACTGCAACATTACACGCAGTTGGAACGGCAACACTGTGTTTGACTACAGAAAAATTAAAAACTGTACCATAAATTCCGAACTACAAGCCGTTATTTTTTCTAATGCACTTTCAACCCTGCAGCTTATAAAACGGAGAGGCTAATTCGTAGATTTTTCTTTGGCCATAGTGGAAAAAATGTGTATTGTTTGTGCTACGGCGCCATCTTTTGGATGAATTTGCTCACTGCATGTAATTTCAACAGTAAGTAGAGTGACGTTCAGTCTTCTAGCTGTCCATAACGTTACTACTCGTTGTGGAGGGGGGGCGTGGTCGGCGCGCTTGCTGCAGGAGCGGGGTGTGCCAGGGCCGGATTTGGAACACAGCTGAGAGGTGATTAGATTGCCCAGCTGGGGCAGGTTGTCTAATCACCTGTTATTCTTATCAGTAGCGGCCGGGAGCAGGAGGAGGAGGGCTTGGAGTTGGACTGAAAAATCGAGTATTGTGCTAGAACCTTGATGACAAATAAAATTGTGTTAAACCTGGAACGCCGGTCTCCAGCTCAAGTGTGTGATCAGCAGAACCCACTGGGAGGCAACTTCCACACTCGTATTGATTCTTCATTCAGAGTTCCAAGCAACGTTTTACAATATAACTAAAACAAATCTTACTTACTAAGATGTGTGATGTCTGTAGGAGTGTTTTCATGCATATTTAAACTTGCTATCGTAATAGAATAGAATAAAAGAATAGAATAGAATGGACTTTATTGTCATTATATTTGCATATAACGAGATTAAGGACTCAGTAGTGGGAACAAATATGGGGTAAAAATAAATAAATAATAAAATAAAAGAAATTACACAACAGGCAATAAAGAGAAAAATAACTAACAATTGAAATAAACAGACTACAATGTAAGCAAGCTAGCGTCGTTAGCATTAGCTAATATGCTAACGCGTCTACGAGTGTCTGTGTCAGTATTATTCCTCAGTAAATTCACCAAAACGTCACCGTGGAGTTATTGAGTCTGTTGGGCTGATTGGAGAGCTAGCTCGCGCGGCTAGCGGGTCCATGACGGTGACTTCTGTTTTGTTTGATCGGCCGTTTTACTGCCGTGTTACAGACACCATTTGGAAACAATTAAGGTATGTAACAAAATACTTTTGTGTAATTAATTAATTAAGGTATGTAACAAAATACTTTTGTGTAATTAATTAAGGTATGTAACAAAATACTTTTGTGTAATTAATTAATTAAGGTATGTAACAAAATATTTTTGTGTAATTAATTAATTAAGGTATGTAACAAAATTATTTGGTGTAATTAATTAATTTCACAACATATATATCTGCGGCTTATAGTTGGGTGCGGCTAATATATGGAAACTTTTTTTTTTTTTTTATTCAAAATTTTGTGGTTGCTGCTTATATACCGGTGCGCGGTATAGCCTGGAAAATACGGTACTTTAATCAAGTGATTTTTTTTGGTGTATCACTAAATTGTTTAAGAAGTGTAGCCTTAATTTACTTACGTTCATTGTCAAGGGATTTATTCCCTGAGTTAGAAAAAAAATGAGGAATTAAAAATTCTGTATCAATCTTACCCCTCTTGTATCAAGCATATACTGATACTACCGATGGTATCAGCAGAAATGTTGACATTATTGGATTTTTCCTTGTGTGGAATCAAGTCAATTATATTAGAATATAACACTACAGTAATAAAGTATAACAGGTCGAGGACTATTAAGCCAGATCGTTTCTGCATCTAAAGGATGCGCGGGCGAGTGTGCGTCTATTCCGATTTGTATTTGACAGTATTCACGGCACACAGGAGCGAGATCAAGGGCGTGCATTTTGTATTCGTCATGCATGTGAGCCGGAAATACCGACAAGGCTTCGTCGCGAGGGAATTGTTTTCTCCGAAGACTTAATTAGGGTGCAACGTTTTGATGATGAGAAAACGCTTCTCGGAGGATTTCCAGTGCAGTGTGTGCGGGATTCACGATCTCGTACATGGGACTGTAATCTGCAAGAAGACTAAACCACAAATGAGCATGTGTGATTAGTGATTTAAGACGGCTATTAAATGGGGATAATACTTTAATTCACCCAAAATGGCTTGCAAAGCTTCGACGGCTCTAAACCCGTAATTAGCTTTTTCCGACATCGTAAAACTGCCCACTGATGGCAATTTTAGCTGAGTAATGCAAGGATTCATAATTGGTAAATATTTATCTTTTGGGGGGGATTTTGCATATCGTTCACAATCCTAATGAGAAACAAAAATAAAATTTTTGTTTTATAATTTGTAAAAAAAATCGGCTAGTTCTACGTGGTTAGCAATGCGGCGAAAAGACGCATTCCATTCTGCCTTTAAATCACTTAAAAATGCATCACCTAAAAAGCGTCAACGATACTTAATTTACGTTCTGTAACCTGTATGATAACCAAAGTGTAGAAACATTGTTATTGTAAGAGCGAACACTGAGGAACTCTTTTAGTAGCGTGGTAACACATCGTCTTGGCATGACATACTAAGGCATTAGCCGTAAGATATATATATATATATATATATATATATATATATATATATATATATATATATATATATATATATATATATATATATGTACGTATTTATGTATATATATGTACGTTTATATATATATATGTAAGTATTTATATGTATATATATGTAAGTATTTATATATATATATATATATATATATATATATATATATATATATATATATACACATGTATTTATATATATATATATATATATATATATATATATATATATATATATATATATGTATATATATATATATATATATATATATGTATATATATATGTATGTATATGTATATATATATATATATATATATATATATATATGTATATATATATATATGTATATATATATGTATGTATATGTATATATATATATATATATATATATATGTATATATATATATATATATATATATATATATACATATACATACATATATATATATATGTTTGTATATATATATATATATGTATGTATATGTATATATATATATATGTATGTATATATATATATATATATATATAAATATGTATATATATATAAATATATATATATATATATAAATATGTCCATATATATATATATATATATATATATACATAAATAAATACGTACATATATATATATATATATATATATATATACATATATAAATACGTACATATATATATATATATATATATATATATATATATATATATATATAAATACATGTGTATATATATATATACATATATGTATATATACATATATATATAAATATGTATGTATATGTACGTATTTATATATGTAC
>NC_084573.2:33920000-34065000 GCF_033978685.3 Nerophis lumbriciformis
AACATATATAAATCGCACTGGAGCCCGGCCAAACTATGAAAA
Source organism: Nerophis lumbriciformis (assembly GCF_033978685.3). Lineage (NCBI taxonomy): Eukaryota > Metazoa > Chordata > Actinopteri > Syngnathiformes > Syngnathidae > Nerophis > Nerophis lumbriciformis. Next base: position 33,920,043 of record NC_084573.2, read on the forward strand.
AAACTGCGACTTATAGTCCGAAAAATATGGTATAACTTACCGTATTTTCCAGACTATAGAGCGCACCGGTATATAAGCCCCACCTACTAAATTTTAGAAGAAAAAAAAAATGTCCATATATTAGCAGCACCCGACTATAAGTCGTAGATATATAAGTTGTGAAATTAGTTATTTATAGGGATGTCTGATATTATTGGCCGATAAATGCTTTACAATGTAATATCGTATTTTTCGGAGTATAAGACGCACCGGAGTATAAGTCGCACCTGCCGAAAGTGCATAATAAAGAAGGAAAAAAATATATATAAATCGCACTGGAGCCCGGCCAAACTATGAAAAAAGCTGCGACTTATAGTCCGAAAAATATGGTGTAACCTACCGTATTTTCCAGACTATAGAGCGCACCGGTATATAAGCCCCACCTACTAAATTTTAGAAGAAAAAAAATGTCCATATATTAGCAGCACCCGATTATAAGTCGTAGATATATACGTTGTGAAATTAGTTATTTATAGGGATGTCCAATATTATTGGCCGATAAATGCTTTACAATGTAATATCGTATTTTTCGGAGTATAAGACGCACCGAAGTATAAGTCGCACCTGCCGAAAATGCATGATAAAGAAGGAAAAAAACATATATAAATTGCACTGGAACCCGGCCAAACTATGAAAAAAACTGCGACTTATAGTCCGAAATTATATGGTATAACCTATCGTATTTTGCAGACTATAGAGCGCACCGGTATATAAGCCCCACCTACTAAATTTTAGAAGAAAAAAAAATTTCCATATATTAGCAGCACCCGACTATAAGTCGTAGATATATACGTTGTGAAATTAGTTATTTATAGGGATGTCCGATATTATTGGCCGATAAAAGCTTTACAATGTAATATCGTATTTTTCGGAGTATAAGTCGCACCGGAGTATAAGTCACACCTGCCGAAAATGCATAATAAAGAAGGAAAAAAACATATATAAATCGCACTGGAGCCCGACCAAACTATGAAAAAAAACTGCGACTTATAGTCCGAAAAATATGGTATAACCTACCGTATTTTCCGAACTATAGAGCGCACCGGTATATAAGCCCCACCTACTAAATTTTAGAAGAAAAAAAAAAAGTCCATATATTAGCAGCACCCGACTATAAGTCGTAGATATATACGTTGTGAAATTAGTTATTTATAGGGATGTCCGATATTATTGGCCGATAAATGCTTTACAATGTAATATCGGAAATAATCGTTATGGGTTTCAAAATTATCGGTATCTGTTTCATAAAGTAAAATGTATGACTTTTTAAAACGCCGCTGTGTACACGTACGTAGGGAGAAGTACAGAGCGCCAATAAAGCCCAGTCACATAATATCTATGACTTTTCACACACTCACGAGTGAATGCAAGCCATTTTTGGTCAACAGCCATACAGGTCACGCTGAGGGTGGCCGTATAAACAACTTTAACACTGTTGCAAATATGCGCCACACTGTGAACCCACACCAATGACAAAGGCATTTCGGGAGAAGATCCGCACCGTAACACAACATAAACACAACAGTGCAAATACCCAGAATCCCTTGTAGCACTAACTCTTCCGGGACGCTACAATATACACCCCCCTGCTACCCCCCCATCCCCTCACCTCAACCCGGCCCACCTCAACCTCCTCATGCTCTCTCAGGGAGAGCATGTCCCGAATTCCAAGCTGCTGGTTTGAGGCATGTTTTAAAAAAATAATGCACTTTGTGACTTCAATAATAAATATGGCAGTGCCATGTTGCCGAGTTGTTTTCTTATTTTGGAAAACCGTGTTACATTGTTTAATGCATCCAGCGGGGCATCACAACAAAATTAGGCATAATAATGTGTTAATTCCACGACCGTATATATCGGTATCGGTTGATATCGGTATCGGTAATTAAGAGTTGGAAAATATCGGAATATCGGATATCGTCAGAAAAGCCATCATCGGACATCTCTAGTTATATACACAGAGACATTCTGTGAATGTTCATTTACATACCTTAATTGTTGTAAAACGGCCGATCAAACAAAACAGAAGTCGTCGTCATGGACCCACTAGCTGCGAAAGCGAGCTCTCCAATCATCTAAACGGACTCGATAACTCCACGGTGACGTTTTGGTGAATTTACGGTGAAACAATACAAAAAGAACCCCATTGTATTGTAAGTTACCGTATTTTTTCGCACTATAAGGCGCACCTGAAAACCTCCAATCATCTCAAAAGCTGAGAGTGCGCCTTATAATCCGGTGCGCCTTATATATGGACCAATATTGAGTCACAACAGGTCTCGCAACCACGGGATGCATAACGTAACCCCGGCCTCTACTGTAGCGTCTATTCTATGCGCCTTATAATGCGGTGCGCCTTATATATGAACACGGTTTTAAAATAGGCCATTCATTGAAGGTGCGCCTTATAATCCGGTGCGCCTTATAGTGCGGAGAATGCGGTAATAATACTAACACAACGCTAGCCTCGTTACATTACGACGGCACGTACAAATATGCATGAAAACACTCCTACAGACATCACACATGGGACGGTTTAGTAAGTGAGAATTGTTTTAGTTATATTGTAAAACTTACAAACGTTGCTTGTAGCGATGATTGAAGAATCTATACGATTAAGTTCTTTTGAAATTTAGTGGGTGTGGCTTAGATATATCCAGTCCGGAAAATACGGTAGGTAATACATGGGACCGAATCCAATCTGTTTCCTTCTGGGTCTTCTTTTTTTCCGAACCATGCCTTGCAATGGGTGTAATTTTGAATTGTTTATGGGGACGGGACATTTAAAAAAAAATATATATATATATATATATATATATATATCCACAAAGTTTAGTGAGCAGGTTGTGTTATCTGTGACCATGTGTGTTGACTTTTTGTGCTGGTTGATTTTTTTTTTCTTCCCTGCATCATGACTAGGAAAGGTTGTTCGGATTGTGTCATATAAATTGTTGCTTAGGCCAGGGTTTGGACACCGCTGCTCTAAACAGAAGAACAGTGTAGTGCCTGCGTTGTCCAAAAAGATGGCGCCAACAACACACCTCAGTGTAATTGCTCGTTTTGTTTTTTTTAACTATTTGTATTAATCAGACACGGCACCGGAGCCAAGCGTGCAGGTTTAGCAAGGTTTTTAATAATAATGATGTCAACAAAAGTTTTCCCTCCTAGTAGAACGTGACTTTTCAGTCACGTCCGTATCCTCTCTCCCCTTCCTGCTCCCGGCCGCTTACTGTTAAAGACAACAGATGATTAGATTAACACGTACCACCTGTGAAATCTAATCACCTGCCAGCTGTGTCTCGCCGTCAGCACTGCCACGCCCCCGTCTGATGGTGCTCTGTCCTCAGCACCATGGACAGAGGCGGTGACTTTTGCTCCCTCCACAATCATAAATTAGCTGCACCGTTTTATAAGCCGCAGGGATCAATGCGGAGGAACAAAGTAGCGGCTTACAGGCCGACATTTTAAGGACGTAGCACGTATTCTTGGCCGTAAAAAGGGTCATGGAAAATGTCATCAGAGTTGTCGTATCCTGGCGGAGAAGATGGTGAATTATGATTCATCAATACTGTAACTGTATGGAACTGGGCAGTTACAAAGTGATTAAAACCAAATACCGTGGGTGTGAATCTTTGGACGATTCGATCGGATACCGATTCCCTGGGTGACGATTCGATTCGGAATAGATTCTAGCAATGTCTTATTTGGGACAATATGTAATTATAGTTATAATGAAACTAGAAAAAGCTCCTTCTGGTTAGATGGATATGGCCTAAAAATGCTTTGAAAAAATGTATTCTCATAAAAAATATATAAAAATAAGTTATGTGTAAATATATTTTTTATTTGATTTTTTAAATATGTTCCTTTTTGTCGGCTTCACAACAGACAAAGAAGGACTTGTGCAAAGATTATCGGGTAAATAGACACAAACTAGTACCAATCGGTAAACAAAAAAAAGTTAGTTTTGCATAATAGGTTCATTTTTAATAGGTTTTTTTTTTTTTGTTTTGTTACATTTTTACATCATTGAGTCCAAAGAAAGCAATGGACATGTGTGGTTCTAAACATCCAGGGCGTGTCCACAGCGTTGTCGACACTGCCTCCCCCTCTTCCCTTCCGATGCCCGCCAAGAAGATAAACCAACAAAATAAAGTAGATTTTGTTTTATATTCTTAATTTTTGTTTAAAAATCATAAATTGTGAGTGCACCACAGCGCTAGTGACAATGTGTGCGGGTTTTTTCTAATTTTTTTTTATTTTTATTTATGTTTATATTAAGTTCAAAGTGTATAAACCTTCACTAAAATATGGATGTTTGTCGAGGCTGGAAGTCATTATTCATATTCACATTGTTTCTCATGGAGAAATGTGCTTCACTGTGCAAACTTTCCTATTTACGAACATTCGACATAATACTTGCAAATGAGAGAAGTGTATGAACAAAATGTTACATTCTTGTTTTAAGACCTCCTGGTTCTCGTCTCTCGGCCACCACGACACAGGAGGTGGGTAGAGACGCAGAGCACACCTGTTTGCAATCACTGCCAGCTACTTAGTCTCATCGCACTCACTTGCCATCGCTGGTTCTTTCCCCCTTGTCCTTCCGTGCACACCGGCTCTCCTTACCTAGTCCTCTTTGTATTTCATTCATTTTTATTCTTTGGACTTTTTTCGAGCCGTTGTTTTGTGTTTTAAAGACTATTTTTGGAAAAAGCACACTCCGCCTCTCTGCTTCCGGGGTCCATTTTGCTGCACAGCGAAACAAACTGGACAGCACACTGTTAAAAGTTCAATAAAAAAACTTGTTGACAAAAAGATGGCACAACCAAACTTGATAGAATAGAATAGAAAATATTTTATTGATCCCTGGGGGAAATTCAGCACCACAGTTCGCTCACAATAAACAATAAACACTTAGGTATTTTTTTACATGTGAATAATATAAATACAGTCTGTTATACATCATTATTCACATGTGAATAATATAGAGTCTATTATACAGCATAATTCACATGAGAATAATATAAATACAGTCTATTATACAGCATTATTCACATGTGAATAATATAAATACAGTCTATTACACAGCATTATTCACATGTGAGTAATATAAATACAGTCTCTTATACATCATTATTCACATGTGAATAATATAAATAGTCTATTATACAGCATTATTCACATGTGAATAATATAAATACAGTCTATTATATAGCATTATTCACATGTGAATAATATAAATACAGTCCATTATACAGCATTATTTACATGTGAATAATATAAATACAGTGTATTATACATCATTATTCACATGTGAATAATATAAATACAATCTATTATACATCATTATTCACATGTGAATAATATAAAGACAGTCTATTATACAGCATTATTCACATGTGAATAATATAAATGCAGTCTATTATACATCATTATTCACATGTGAATAATATAAATACAGTATATTATACATCATTATTCACATGTGAATAATATAAATACAGTCTATTATACAGCATTATTCACATGTGAATAATATAAATACAGTCTATTATACAGCATTATTCACATGTGAATAATATAAATACAGTCTAATATACAGCATTATTCACATGTGAATAATATAAATACAGTCTATTATAGAGCATTATTCACATGTGAATAATATAAATACAGTCTAATGTACAGCATAATTCACATGTGAATAATATAAATACAGTCTATTATACAGCATTATTCACATGTGAATAATATAAATACAGTCTATTATACAGCATTATTCACATGTGAATAATATAAATACAGTCTATAATACAGCATTATTCACATGCGAGTAATATAAATACAGTCTATTATACAGCATTATTCACATGTGAATAATATAAATACAGTCTAATATACAGCATTATTCACATGTGAATAATATAAATGCACTCATACAGCATTATTCACATGTGAATAATATAAATACAGTCTATTATACAGCATTATTCACATGTGAATAATATAAATGCACTCATACAGCATTATTCACATGTGAATAATATAAATACAGTCTAATATACAGCATTATTCACATGTGAATAATATAAATACAGTGTGTCGCTACATCTGCAAGTGCAAGTTAAAACTCTACTATGCAAAGCGAAAGCCATATATCAACAACACCCAGAAACGCCGCCGGCTTCGCTGGGCCCGAGCTCATCTAAGATGGACTGATGCAAAGTGTAAAAGTGTTCTGTGGTCTGACGAGTCCACATTTCAAATTGTTTTTGGAAACTGTGGAATTTGTGTCCTCCGGAACAAAGAGGAAAAGAACAGTCCAGATTGTTCTCGGCGCAAAGGGTTGGAATTAGGGGTTAAATCACCAAATGATTCCTCAGCGTGACCACCGCTGCTGCTCACTGCTCTCCTCAATTTCCAGGGGGTGAACATGGGGATGGGTCAAATGCAGAAGACAAGTTTCACCACACCCAGTGAGTGTGTGACTATCATTGGAACTTTAACTTAACAAAGTGTAAAAGCCACCATCTGTGATGGTATGGGGGTGTATTAGTGCCCAAGACATGGGTAATTTACACTTCTGTGAAGGCACCATTAATGCTGAAAGGTTCATACAGGTTTTGGAGCAACATATGTTGCCATCCAAGCAACGTTATCATGGACGCCCCTGCTTATTTCAGCAAGACAATGCCAAGCCATATGATACAACAGTGTGGCTTCATAGTAAAAGAGTGCGGGTACTTGACTGGCCTGCCTGTAGTCCAGACCAATCTGTGGTGCATAATGAAGCCTAAAATAGGACAATGGCGAACCCGGACTGTTGAACAACTTAAGCTGTACATCAAGCAAGAATGGGAAATGATTCCACCTGAAAAGCTTCAAAATATAGTCTCCTCAGTTCCCAAACGTTTACTGAGTGTTGTTAAAAGGAAAGGCCATGTAACACAGTGGTAAAAATGCCCCTGTGCCAACTTTTTTGCAATGAGTTGCTGCCATTAAATTCTACGTTAATGATTATTTGCCCAAAAAAAATTAAGTTTCTCAGTTGGAACATTAAATATCTCGTCTTTGCAGTCTATTCAATTGAAAATTAGTTGAAAAGGATTTGCAAATCATTGTATTCTTGTCAGGTCTTGGACTTTGGCATGGTTTGTTTTCCCATGGTGCAAAAGAATTGGACCGGACATGACGTGAAGTAAAATACATGATTTAATAATAGACTATAAAAAGTATAAACAAAAGGCGCGCACAAGGCGGGGAACAAACTAGGCTAATTGGTTGGAATTGGGGGTTAAATCACCAAAATGATTCCCGGGCGCAGCCACCGCTGCTGCCCACTGCTCCCCTCACCTCCCAGGGGGTGATCAAGGGTGATGGGTCAAATGCAGAGAATTATTTCGCCACACCTAGTGTGTGTGTGACAATCATTGGTACTTTAACTTTTACTTTAACTTTAACTTTAACTTTAATAAAACAAAACTAGCACAAAGGCAGAACTATGGAAAAAAAAAAAAGGAACAAACAAAAGGCGCTCACAGCGGAGTTACAAAATAGTGACTTGAATAAACAAAAAACTTACGTGGCAAGAAAAGAGCAGCATGAACTATGATCTGGACAGAGTAAAGAGCAAGAGTGCAGAGCAAGAATGTGATGTCGCCAGGCCGACCAACAGAAAATGACAGGCTTAAATAGTCATGTGGTGATTGAAAACAGGTGCGCGAGTTCAAATGAATCAGGTGCGTGAGTCGTGAGGACAGGTGAACTGATTGGTAGTCATGGAAACAAAACGGGGAGTGAAAAAAACAGAAACTGACAAGAGTGCACAAACCAAACAGAACATAGCCAAACTAAACATGATCACCAAGACATGACAATTCTGTTTTATTTACGAATTACACAACGTGCCAACTTCACTGGTTTTGGGTTTTGTAAATTACTTTCATATATTAACTATTCAAATAGGAGATTTTGGTTTACTGCACATCGGAAATCGTGTTTAAAGACTCTGTAACATCCCGAGGATGCTTAATATACGAATTGCAAGTTGAATAATGTTTGTTTCCAGAATGTAATACTTCTTTCCATCTTAAAAGTCCTGCTAATTTCTAGAAATACAAATCTTAATTTAGCATGTCAAATAAAATTAACTACCTGCATGGACGGATCATTTCACAAATTGTTGATATTTCAAAAAAAAATCTAAAATCTAGTCTTTTTATTTAAAAAAAAAAAAGGCAGCTTTTTTTTAAAGTGTGGTCATTAATCACAGTTTTACGATCAGAACAGTAATACAGTTTTACCGCGGATTATCAACAATATCATTAATATAATATGTATTTTTTGTTCATTAACTCACATTTAACATTCATCCAGAAGTCACTCACAATTCTGAACTTTTAGTTTTTTATTATATTTTTTTTTTTTATGTTTGATTTGCTAGAATGGCCATAAAAGTAAGAGTTATAATGCCATATGTTGCTTTGGAACGGGGTGCTCAAACGTTTTCCGCTGGGGACCACAGACTAAGACATCAAAGGTTGCAGGGGCCATTTTCGTAGTTTTCACCTTTCAAAACCAGTACAATCAATATATAGATTTGAAAATATTTTTTTACCTTGAAAATCAGTTTTTACCTTGAAAATCAGTTTTTGCCTTGAAAATCAGTTTTTGCCTTGAAAATCAACTTTTACCTTGAAAATATTTTTTTACCAAGAAAAAAATGTTTTACCTTGAAAATAATTTTCTAACCTTGAAAATCAGTTTTTACCTTGAAAATCAACTTTTACCTTGAAAATAATGTTTTACCTTGAATAATTTTTTACCTTGAAAATCAGTTTTTGCCTTGAAAATCAGATTTTGCCTTGAAAATCAACTTTTACCTTGAAAATATTATTTTCCCTTGAAAAAAATGTTTTACCTTAAAAATAATGTTCTAACCTTGAAAATCAGTTTCTACCTTGAAAATCAACTTTTACCTTGAAAATAATGTTTTACCTTGAATAATTTTTTACCTTGAAAATCATTTTTTACCTTGAAAAAAATGTTTTACCTTGAAAATCATTTTTTACCTTGAAAATCATTTTTACCTTTAAATTATGTTTTTACCTTGAAATTTTTTTTTTAATCTTGAAAATATTTTTTTAAATCATTTTTTACCTTGAAAATAATGTTTTACCTTGAAAATCAGTTTTTGACTTGAAAATCAGTTTTTGCCTTGAAAATCAACTTTTACCTTGAAAATAATTTTTTACCTTGAAAATCATTGTTTACCTTGAAAATATTTTTTTACCTTGAAAATCATTTTTTACCTTGAAAATATTTTTTTACCTTGAAAATTTTTTTTATCTTGAAAATCATTTTTTACCTTGAAAATAATGTTTTACCTTGAAAATCAGTTTTTGCCTTGAATATCAACTTTTACCTTGAAAATAATTTTTTACCTTGAAAATAATTTTTTAACCTTGAAAATAATTGTTTAACCTTGAAAATCAGTTTTTGCCTTGAAAATCAACTTTTACTTTGAAAATAATTGTTTACCTGACATAATTTTTTACCTTGAAAATAATTTTTTACCTTAAATCATTTTTTACCTTGAAAACATGTTTTACATTGAAAATCATTTTTTACCTTGAAAATCATTGTTTACCTTGAAAATATTTTTTTACCTTGAAAATCATTTTTTACCTTGAAAATATTTTTTTACCTTGAAAATTTTTTTTATCTTGAAAATCATTTTTTTACCTTGAAAATAATGTTTTACCTTGAAAATCAGTTTTTGCCTTGAATATCTACTTTTACCTTGAAAAGAATTTTTTACCTTGAAAATCAGTTTTTACCTTGAAAATCTGTTTTTTTCTTGAAAATCTGTTTTTGCCTTATTAAATCAACTTTTACCTTGAAAATAATGTTTTATCCTGAAAATACGTTTTTACCTTGAAAATAAGTTTTTACCTTGAAAAATAAGTTTTTACCTTGAAAAATAGTTTTACCTTGAAATTCAGTTTGTACCTTGAAAATCTACTTTTAACTTGAAAATAATTTGTTACCTTGAAAATAATATTTTACTTTGAAAATCATTTTTTACCTTGAAAATCATTTTTTACCTTGAAAATCAACTTTTACCTTGAAAATAATTTTTTACCTTGAAAATAATTTTTTACCTTAAAAATCAGTTTTTACCTTGAAAATCAGTTTTTGCCTTGAAAATTAACTTTTACCTTGAAAATCAACTTTTACCTTGAAAATCATTTTTTGCCTTGAAAATCATTTTTTGCCTTGAAAATCAACTTTTACCTTGAAAATCAACTTTTACCTTGAAAATCATTTTTTGCCTTGAAAATCATTTTTTGCCTTGAAAATCATTTTTTACCTTGAAAATCATTTTTTACCTTGAAAATCATTTTTTACCTTGAAAATCAGTTTTTGCCTTGAAAATCATTTTTTGCCTTGAAAATCAACCTTTTCCTTGAAAATCAGTTTTTTACTTGAAAATCAGCTTTTACCTTGAAAATCACTTTTTACCTTGAAAAGCTAGCATGCTAATGCTAGCAAGCTGAAATTCTTACTGTGACATGTGTCAAGTATCAAAATATTCCTGAAAAATGTGTTTAAATGCTAGCATGATAATGTTAGCATGTATCAAGAACCAAAATATGACTGAGGTATACCTACAAATTTAGCTAAAAAACAAAAAAAGCTACAATACTAACATTAGCATGCTAACATGTATCATTCATCAAGTAACAAAATATTTGACGGTGAGGCGAATACCTGTAAAATTTGCACAAAAAAAAAAAAGCTAGCATGCTAATATTATAATGCTAACAATAGCTTCAATTCAACAATTTGCTTCAGGACGCACTTTGGACACCACTGCTCTGGAAAGTCTGCAATAGCATGTTCATGTGTACATTTTTATTAATTAGTTGTTGGGTTTTTTTTAGCACTCGCGCCTTTTCGAGCATCAATCACCAAGTTAGCTGAATGCGAAATTTTAACCACGTACGCTACCTTTTCGCCAATTTTGCAGCGTCTCTCATCTCTTTCTGTTTGAACTTCTTCCATAGAGTAGTGCGCCCTATAGTTCATACAGGAATCATGCACTATGTATGGCATCGATCAGGGAATACACACAACACTCCCCTGACTTCTCCTCTTTCCCGCCCCAGGAGAACTTGTTAATGTTGTTTATGTGTCAGAGGGACTGCATCAGTTCTTGGCTGGCAAAGGTTGTGGACGTTGAGGCATAATAAGAGCCCAGGTGTGTTGGTCTCCGATGTCTTCTTACTTCGACACTAATCAAACTGACGACCCTAAGCAATAACTTCTACAGGAACTTTCCCATTTAAATAAAGTTCCCCCTGTGTTAACCCCCAAAAACTAGTTCTTCAGGAACAATTCTCAGTTCCTAGTAGAGGTGGGACTTTTGAAAAGTTCCAGAAACTTCAGTCGACCGCTGATTGGTTGAACACAGTCTGGGGCGTTCCTAAAACTTTGTATCCGAAGTTGGAGCTTAAAATTCCTGAACTTTTGGTCGAAAAAGGCCTGGGATGTTTGGTTTCCTGAACCAAGTCTACCATGAATTGTATAAAGTGGACCCTGACTTAAACAAGTTGAAAAACTTATTCGGGTGTTACCATTTAGTGGTCAATTGTACGGAATATGTACTGTACTGTGCAATCTACTAATACAAGTTTCAATCAATCAATCAAAAACATGATCAGTAGCATCGAATAAGTCTATTGTGTGGCCTGTCGAAACAGTCATGATTGACAAAGCATTTTAATGTATTTTAAAGCGCACAAATTAAGACCAAAGAAAATAGAGAATCATTCTAAACAGAAAAAAACTATCTATTGTGTGTTTTATGAGACGTTTGGAGGGCCCTTGGATATCACGGAGCCCCGTTTGCTTAAGATCATGAGTACTGTGTTGGCCTTGCGATGAGGTGGCGGACCCTGGACAAGGTGTACGCCGCCTTCCGCCCGAATGCAGCTGAGCTAGGCTCCAGCATCCCCCACAACCCCAAAAGGGACAAGCGGTAGAAAATGGATGGATGGATGATAACTTCCTGATATGTTTATGAGGAAAGGTTATTAGGGGTGTGAATCTTTGTGGACCTAACAATTCGATCCGTTTCAGATTCCATGGTTACCTAACACTCAAGGGGTGTCAATCTTTGGGCACCTAACGATTCGATCTGATTCTGTAATTGGTTATTACCCTAGGGGGATGTCAATCTTTGGGGACCTAGCGATTTGATCCGATTCCCTTTCCATGGTTGCTTAATACCCTAGGAGTGTCCATCTTTGGGGACCTAAGGATTCGATTCTGTGATTGCTTAATACACTAGGGGTGTCAATCTTTGGGCACCTAGCGATTTGATCCAATTCCCTTTCCATGGTTGCGTAACACACTAGGATTGTGTCAATCTTTGGGCACCTAACGATTTTATGCGATTCCCATTCCGTGGTTGATTAATACACTAGGGGTGTCAATCTTTGGGGACCTAAGGATTTGATTCCGATTCTGTTGTTGCTTTATACACTAGGGGTGTCAATCTTTTGGGACCTAGCAATTTGATCCGATTCCCTTTCCATGGTTGCTTAATACCCTAGGGATGTCAATCTTTGGGGACCTAATGATTTGATCCATTTCCGATTCCGTGGTTGCTTAATACACTAGGGGTGTCAATCTTAGGGCTACTTTCGATCTGTTTCTGATTCCGCGGTTGCTTAATACACCAATGGTGTCGATCTTTGGGTACATAACGATTCGACCTGATTCCGTGGTTGCTTAACACACAATGTGTGTCAATCTTAGGGCACCTTACAATTTGGGCACTTAACGATTCGAACTGATTCCATGGTTGCTTAAAAGACTAGGGCAGTCAATCTTTGGGCACCTAACGATTCGATCTGATTCCATGGTTGCTTAAAGACTAGGGGTGTCAATCTTTGGGCACCTAACGATTCAATCTGATTCCATGGTTGCTTAAAAGACAAGGGGCGTCAATCTTTGGGCACCTAACGATTCGATCTGATTCCATGGTTGCTTAAAAGACTAGGGGTGTCAATCTTTGGGCACTTAACCATTCGATCTAATTCCATGGTTGCTTAAAATACTAGGGGTGTCAATCTTTGGGCACCTAACGATTCGATCTGATTCCATGGTTGCTTAAAAGTATAGGGGTGTCAATCTTTGGGCACCTAACGATTCGATCTGATTAAAGACTAGGGGTGTCAATCCTTGGGAACCTAACGATTCGATCTGATTCCGTGGTTGCTTAATAAACTAGGGGTGTCAATCTTTGGGCACCTAACGATTCGAACTGATTCTATGGTTGCTTAAAAGACTAGGGGTGTCAATCTTTGGGCACCTAACGATTCGATCTGATTCCGTGTTTGCTTAATAGACTAGGGGTGTCAGTATTTGGGCACCTAACGATTCGATTTGATTCCGTGGTTGCTTAAAAGACTCGGGGTGTCAATCTTTGGGCACCTAACGATTCGATCTGATTCCATGGTTGCTTAAAAGACTAGGGGTGTCAATATTTGGGCACCTAACGATTCGATCTGATTCAGTGGTTGCTTAATACACTAGGGGTGTCAATCTTAGGGCTACTTTCGATCCGATTCTGATCCCGCGGTTGCTTAATACACCGAGGGTGTCGATCTTTGGGTACATAACGATTCGACCTGATTCCGTGGTTGCTTAACACACAAGGTGTGTCAATCGTAGGGCACCTTACAATTTGATTCAATTCCAATTCCATGGTTGCTTAATAAATTAGAAGTTTCAATGTTTGGGCACCTTTTGATCCGATTCAGAATCCGTGGTTAACACACTAGGGCTGTCAAAATCTTTTGGTACCTAATGATTCGATTCGATTCAGATTCCGTGGTTGCTTATTACTCTAGGTGTGTCAATCTTTGGGGAACCTTTCAATCCGATTCCGATTCTGTGGTTGCTTATTACTCTAGGTGTGTCAATCTTTGGGCACCTTTTGATTAGATTCTGATTCCATCCATCCATCTTCTACCGCTTGTCCCTTTCTGGGGCGCAGGGGGTGCTGGAGCCTATGGTTGCTTAATAAACTAGGGGTGTCGATCTTTGAGCACCTAATGATTCGATCCGATTCTGTGGTTGCTTGATACACAACAGGGGTTGTCCATCTTTGGGCACCTAACGATTTGAGCAAATAGCAATTCAGCGGTTGCTTAACACACTCGGGTGTCAATCTTCGGGTACCTTTCGATTCGATTCCGATTTTGTGGTTGCTTAATACACGAGCGGTGTCAATCTTTGGGCACTCAACGATTCTATCAGATTCCGTGGTTGCTTAATAGACTAGGGGTGTCAATCTTTGGGCACCTAACGATTCGATCTGATTCCGTGTTTGCTTAATAGACTAGGGGTGTCAATCTTTGGGCACCTAACGATTCGATCTGATTAAAGACTAGGGGTGTCAATCCTTGGGAACTTAACGATTCGAACTGATTCCATGGTTGCTTAAAAGACTAGGGGTGTCAATCTTTGGGCACTTAACGATTGGAACTGATTCCATGGTTGCTTAAAAGACTAGGGGTGTCAATCTTTGGGCACCTAACGATTCGATCTGATTCCGTGGTTGCTTACAAGACTAGGGCAGTCAATCTTTGGGCACCTAACGATTCGATCTGATTCCATGGTTGCTTAAAAACTAGGGGTCTCAATCTTTGGGCACCTAACGATTCAATCTGATTCCATGGTTGCTTAAAAGACAAGGGGCGTCAATCTTTGGGCACCTAACGATTCGATCTGATTCCATGGTTGCTTAAAAGACTAGGGGTGTCAATCTTTGGGAACATAACAATTCGATCTGATTCTGTGGTTGCTTAATAGACTAGGGGTGTCAATCTTTGGGCACTTAACGATTCGAACTGATTCCATGGTTGCTTAAAAGACTAGGGGTGTCAATCTTTGGGCACCTAATGATTCGATCTGATTCCGTGGTTGCTTACAAGACTAGGGCAGTCAATCTTTGGGCACCTAACGATTCGATCTGATTCCATGGTTGCTTAATGACTAGGGGTGTCAATCTTTGGACACCTAACGATTCGATCTGATTCCATGGTTGCTTAAAAGACAAGGGGTGTCAATCTTTGGGCACATAACAATTCGATCCGATTCCGATTCTTAGGGTGACAATTTGATTCAGAACCACTTCTTGATTCGACGCGATTATTGATTCAAACCAATTTTTGCAATGTATTATTACGTATAATAATTATACTGAAACTTATTAAAACCAAGGTGAGTAAAGCTCTTTCTGGGTGCATGGAGATGGCCTGGCCATGAATCGTTTTAAAATCGGGGTGAATTTGAATCTCGATTCAGACGTGAAACATGTTTTTCTGTGCACTCCTGGAAGAGTCACCTCTCCGTGCCCCCTCTTGCAGGCTCCAGTTAAACTTTTCATTGCCTTATAACTTCCAAATAAAACCAGCGACAGTTTGCCAAAGTCGCCTTCACAAACAACTTCACAGATTTATGGAAGATGTTCTTTCATGTGCGGCTCACAGTCAACAACAAATGACAAGAGTTCATATTTGTATGACGTTAAATTGTCCCCGTCGCCCAAGGAGGACTCTCTTTGTGCGCGGGAAATCCGCAATGCAAAAACATCATAAATTGGATTGATCAGCCAAGCTCTCCACTTTAATGGCGGTGGTGAGAGACGACTATTTCACGCATCAACTCCGACTCTCAAACAGAGAAGCTTAGGTGAGCGTGGAAAAAGAGGCTGCGGACCAAATGGGGAATTAAGGACACCTCCGTTTATTGAATCAAAGCTGTGTTTTGCACCAATCCTTCATCTTCTTGCTTTTGCATTTCTGGCTCCTCCCCAGTGATTGGCATGGATTTAATAAGATCAGCGAGGGATAATGGATTTCACCTGGATTCACCTGATCGGTGTATTTCCAGCACAGAGCAGCTTCATTTTGCTCTAAGTGTTTGACACATCTCTAATATCCATCAGGACTCCTGCGCCTTTGAGGAGCTAAGGGTCCACCCACGTTCTTTAGTTGCAAGGCTGTCTAAATAATGAGAGGCATACTTGCCAACCTTGAGACCTCCGATTTCGGGAGGTGGGGGGTAGGGGGTGGGGGAGGGGGCGTGGCCGGGGGTGGGGCGGGATTGCGTGGTTGGGGGCGTGGTTAAGATATATATATATATATATATATATATATATATATATATATATATATATATATATATATATATATATAAGAAATACTTGACTTTCAGTGAATTCTAGCTATATATATATATATATATATATATATATATATATATATATATATAAGTATTTATTTTCATTTATATATATATATATATATATATATATATATATATATATATATATATATATATATATATATATATAAATTAAAATAAATACTTGAATTTCAGTGTTCATTTACAAACTACAACTCACAAACACTTTAAAGTTAGGCTCCACCATCAGAATGTGTACTTAAACTTATAAAGATCACATGGATATTATTCAGTGAGTTAATTCACCAAAACTAACCTGTTATACAGGAGGAAAAAGCACACAGGACATTTCAATTGTTCACAGACTGGTTGCGCCCATCAGAATGACAAGACACTTCCGGTCTGCAGGTGATAGCATTCAATTGGGAAGAAACGCCCTACTGCCCCCTACTGACCAATGTGAATACTGATAAATGTGTAATGACAGCTCCAAAAACGAATTCAAACCACAAAATAAAATAAATAAATCAACACAAAAATGTGACACATTATGGGTGGGTCACATATGCATGTACAGTAGATGGCAGTATTGTCCTGTTTAAAAGTGTCACAACATTGCTGTTTACGGCAGACGAACTGCTTTACGGTAGACACTGTTGTTGTGTGTTGTCAACACGTCACTCAGGTCCGCCTGAATTTCGGGAGTTTTTCGGGAGAAAATTTGTCCCGGGAGGTTTTCGGGAGAGGCGCTGAATTTCGGGAGTCTCCCGGAAAATCCGGGAGGGTTGGCAAGTATGATGAGAGGTGACTAGAATTGAAGTTTAAAATGTGTTCTACTAAACAGGAGTAACAGCGCTAACTAAAGGTCAGAACAGTCTATAAAATAATCGCCCGTCCCTCATGCTTTTGTCTCTAGGTTGCTGCATCAAAACTGAAAATGTTATGTTTAATTTTATATATATATTTTTTTTAAACCTTAGGGCTGTCATGATCCGTGGTCCGGATCATGTTTTGTTATGTTCTGTTAGTTTTGGACTCCATAGTTCCTGTTTTTGTGCACCCTTGGTTACTTATTATTTCCACCTGTCTCTGATTAGTGTTCGCCCACTCACCTGCTTCCAGAGAACTAATCAGAGGCATTATTTAAGCCTGCCTTTGCCGGTCAGTCGGCCTGGCGTCATTGTTTGCTTCATGCAACCTGCTACGTAAGTCTTGTTTCTTGAGTATTGCTTGTCCCTAGTCCATGATAAGAAGTAGCATTAGCTCCATTAGCGATCAGCACGTTGTGCCTTTGCCTTGTGTTCCGGTTGTTTGTACTACTTTGAGTTTTGATAATCAAATCATGTTCCTACCTGCACGCCTTGTCCAGAGTGGTCCGTCTGCATCCCAGGAGAATGAACCCCGCAGCAAGCTGCGAAAACCCCGTCGTGACAAGGGCTCCCCTCAAGTTTAGTTCCAGGTACCCGCAAGGGTCTCAGTCTTAAAATATTTAAAAATAATTCTTTTTTTTTTTTTTTTTTAACGCCTTAATCCCTAGATCAACTTCAGATTTACAGTATCTGTCGATAAAATTGGTTTTGTTTCTTTTAAACGTTTCATGCCTTTTTTGTCAAAGCGCTCTTTTTATGGCAAAAACACAAAATATGCAATATTTCCCCCAAAGAAATGTGGAATGTTGATGTATAATATATTAATAATTCATAACATCATTTATTTTAATCCATTGTTTTTTTTTAAAGTAATGACCGTTTAATTAATAATTTAAAATCACACTAAATATCTTGGAGATTCAAAGGTATCCCACTCATAAAAATGGTAAAAATAAGTCTCTGGATCAACTTCAGATCTATCCGTCGATTATTAATATTATTACTTTAACGTTTACCTGGGTTAATGAAGTGCCCTCTTGTGTTTCCTCCAAAAACGACCGTGCTGCCGACCGCTGAGTGGTTAAAAACAGTTGTGGACAGTCCGAAAACTTTTAGTTTCAAGGGATTTTTATCAAAAACCCAGTTTTTTTTTATGGCAAAAACACAAAATATGCAATATTATTATTCCCCACCGAAAAATTCAAAGTGGAATATTTAGTGTGGAGTAATTGGAGCCTTAAATAGGTCAATATTTTATATCATTTAATTTAATTCATTATTATTTTTGAGCAATTACTTCTTTTTTTTTAAATCACACTAAAAATCTTGGGGACCCAAAAAGGTCCCACTCATAAAAGTGATAAAAATAAGTCAGATATGTTTTTTTATTCCTTTCAAAACTTAAGTCTCTAGCGCTGCTTCAGATCTATCCGTCGATTATAAGTTGTATTATTTAAATTTTTACAGGAACTTTCACATTTACCAGGTTAAAAAAAGTGCCCCTTTGTGTTTCCACTAAAAACCTATTCGGGTAGATTTAGTTTTTCAGGAACTATTTTAGTTCCGAGTATCGAGGTGGGATTTTCGAAAAGTTCCAGGAACTTTAGCGGGGCACCCTGTGCTTTCGACGCTGATTGGTTAAAAAAGGTTCCTAAAACTTTTGAAGTTACAAGCGATTTTTGTCAAAACCCTGTTTTTTATGGCAAAAAACACAAAATATGCAATATCATTATTCCCGATATTTGGTGTGAAGTAATGGAGCCTTATATAGGTCAATAATTCAGAACAACATTAAAATCATTATAATTTTTGAGCAAGGACTGCTTAAAAAAAAAAATCACACTAAAAATCAAAAGGGTCAGAGTGTGTTAAGTGTTAAATCTAAGATATATATATATATATGTATATATATATATATATATATATATATGTATATATATATATATGTATATATATATATGTATATTTATTTATATATATATATATATATATATATATATATATATATATATATATATATATATATATATATATATGTATATTTATTTATACATATATATATTTTATTTATTTTTTTATTTTTATTTTTTATTTTATTAGATTATTTTATAGACGATGCAAGGCATTAGTGAGGTTATAAAGCGTTTGCCTGTTAAAGAAAGGAGACTGATCCAATGCAGCAGAGACATTCAATGCGTGCCACGCTGTCACGGCCCAGACGCACACCAGTGCGCAATCATCTGGGAGCCGCGCTGAGCGCACCTCCAAGCGCGTGAAGGTGCGATGTCCCTCGCACCCGCGGCGGCTCCACCCGGGCTCGCGCCCGAGGCTTCAGCGCGCACCGCGGCGGCCATCCTACTCGTCGCGGCCTAGCCCTCGCGGCTCTCGCTGCCGGCGACGGCCGGGTATGGGCCCGACGCTCCAGCGCCATCCATTTTCAGGGCTAGTTAATTCGGCAGGTGGGTTGTTACACACTCCTTAGCGGGTTCCGACTTCCATGGCCACCGTCCTGCTGTCTATATCAACCAACACCTTTTCTGTGGTCTGATGAGCGTCGGCATCGGGCGCCTTAACCCGGCGTTCGGTTCATCCCGCAGCGCCAGTGGCCCACTCGGCTCACCAGGGTGAGCCCCACCCCTTTCGTGAGCGCACTGCGCGCGCAGTGACCCCTGTTACGCGCCCCCGGCAACGGGGGTGGCGGGCAGGTAAGCTGCGCGGGCGGAGCGCGCGGAGTGACCCCTGTTACGAGCCCCCGACCACGGGGGTGGCGGGCAGCTAAGCTGCTTACCTGCTGCGCGTAACGCCGGCCGCGGCGAAGGCGGACGAGGCGGGGTGTCGGTGCGGTGGGCGCGGTGGTGACCCTGGACGTGCGTCGGGCCCTTCTCGCGGATCACCTCAGCTACGGCCCCCGGTGGGGCCCTCTCGGGGGAAGGGGCCTTGGTCCCGGACCCCGGCGAGGCGTCCCTTCTCCGCTCCGTAAAAGTGTCCATCTCTTTTTTTTTTCTTCTTCTGTTGTGGCATATGCTGCAGGTGCCTGCTCGTTTTTCGTATGTGGGTAACAACATTTAACTATGTATATATATTTCCCAATTGGTTTAACTGCCACCCGCCTGAATCTATTTAAAATCTAATTTTTTTTTATTTCAACCGCCCGACCCGCGGATAATCCGCGGACTCCGCGGTTGTGTCCGCAAACCGCGCATCTCTAATATATGTATATATATATATATATATATATATGTATATTTATTTATTTATATATATATATATATATATATATATATATATATATATATATATCTTGCTTTCAACACTTAAGTCTCTGTATCAACGTCCGATCCATTTGTCGATTATATTATATTATTTGTTCTTGGTTATTTTTTTGTTAGTTTTTTGCCCTTTTTGTCAAAGAAAACTCACTGTATTATACGGAAAACACAAAAAATATGCAAAATGTTCCCCCCCCAAAATTTTCTAATTGTATTTTTTTGGTGTGAAGTAATTGGAGCCTCAAATAGGTCAATAATTCATAACAACATTGATTTGAACTCATTATTATTTTTGGAGCAATTACCCTGAGAAACAATTCCACTAAAACTCTCGAAAAACTCATAAAAGTGTTAAAATATTATATATATGTACATATATATATATATATATATATATGTATGTTAGGTCAGGAAAAAACACAGAGGCTATTTCATCCCAACAAGCCTATTTCACAGGTTTCTCTGCTCTTAAGGTGATTTTTGACTACTGTGATTATTGACTTCCATTAAAGGGGAACATTATCACAATTTCAGAATGGTTAAAACCATTAAAAATCAGTTCCTAGTGGCTTATTATATTTTTCGAAGTTTTTTTCAAAATTTTACCCATCACACAATATCCCTAAAAAAAGCTTCAAAGTGCCTGATTTTAACCATCGTTATAAACACCCGTCCATTTTCCTGTGACGTCACATAGTGAAGCCAACACAAACAAACATGGCGGAAAGAACAGCAAGCTATAGCGACATTAGCTCGGATTCAGACTCGGATTTCAGCGGCTTAAGCGATTCAACAGATTACGCATGTATTGAAACGGATGGTTGTAGTGAAAACGGGTAGCGAAAACGAAATTGAAGAAGAAACTGAAGCTATTGAGCCATATCGGTTTGAACCGTATGCAAGCGAAACCGACGAAAACGACACGACAGCCAGCGACACGGGAGAAAGCGAGGACGAATTCGGCGATCGCCTTCTAACCAACGATTGGTATGTGTTTGTTTGGCATTAAAGGAAACTAACAACTATGAACTAGGTTTACAGCATATGAAATACATTTGGCAACAACATGCACTTTGAGAGTGCAGACAGCCCAATTTTCATCAATTAATATATTCTGTAGACATACCCTCATGTCAGCAGGCCAGGGAAGCTAGGGTCGATATTCTTCTCTTGACGGTGTGAGCCAAGACATCCAGGGGGTTCAGCTCGCTCGTCTGCGGGAACAAACTGCCGCCATTGCTTGCCGTGCTACCGAGGTCCTTTGTCCCTGAATTGCTCACACACTCCGGCAGATTCAATGGGGGTCTGGCGGCAGATTTCTTTGACTTTATCGTTGGAAATGCATCTGCTTTGAGTGTCGCAAGATATCCACACATTCTTGCCATCTCTGTCGTAGCATAGCTTTCGTCGGTAAAGTATGCGGAACAAACGTCCAATTTCTTGCCACTTTCGCATCTTTGGCCCACTGGTGCAACTTGAATCCGTCCCTGTTCGTGTTGTTACACCCTCCGACAACACACCGACGAGGCATGATGTCTCCAAGGTACGGAAAACAGTCGACAAAACGGAAAATAACAGAGCTGATTTGACTCGGTGTTTGAGAAAATGGCGGATTGCTTCCCGATGTGACGTCACGTTGTATATTGAATATTAAAAGGCGTTTCATTCGCCAAAATTCACCCATTTAGAGTTCGGAAATCGGTTACAAAAATATATGGTCTTTTTTCTGCAACATCAAGGTATATATTGACGCTTACATAGGTCGGGTGATAATGTTCCCCTTTAAAGGAGTACAAAGGAGTAAAAATAAGAAGTAAAAGTACTAATTCAGTGTTAAAATCCCTTGAAGAGCAGAGAAACCTGCGAAACAGGTTTGTAGGGATGAAATAGCCTCTGTGTTTTTTCCTGACCTAACATATTATCCGCTCTATCCCGGTATTGAGCACTGTATAACGCAGGGGTCGGCAACCCACGGCTCTAGAGCCGCATGCGGCTCTTTAGCGCCGCCCTAGTGGCTCTCTGGAGCTTTTTCAAAAATGTATGAAAAATGGAAAAAGATGAGTGAAAAATATATATTTTTTGTTTTAATATGGTTTCTGTAGGAGGACAAACATGACACAAACCTCCCTAATTGTTATAAAGCACACTGTTTGTATTAAACATGCTTCACTGATTCGAGTATTTGGCGAGCGCCGTTTTGTCCTACTAATTTTGGCGGTCCTTGAACTCACCGTAGTCTGTTTACATGTATAACCTTCTCCGACTTTCTAGGACGTGTTTTATGCATACTTGCCAACCCTACCGGATTTTCCGGGAGACTCCCGAAAATCTCCCGAAATTCAGTCGGAGCTGGAGGCCACGCCCCCTCCAGCTCCATGCGGACCTGAGTGACGTGTTGACAGCCTGTTCACACGTCCGCTTTCCCACAATTTAAACAGCTAATGATCGAGGGCGAGTTCTTGGTTTCTTATGTGGGTTTATTGTACGGCAGTTTCATTAACGTCCTCCCAGCGCGGTAACAACACACAACAACAGCATTTCGTCTACGTAAAGCAGTTCGTCTGCCGTAAACAGCAATGTTGTGACACTTTTAAACAGGACAATGCTGCCATCTACTGTACATGCATATGTGACCCACCCATAATGTGTCACATTTTTGTGTTGATTTATTTATTTTATTTTGTGGTTTGAATTCGTTTTTGGAGCTGTCATTCCGCATTTATCAGTATTCACATTGGTCAGTAGGGGGCAGTAGGGCGTTTCTTCCCAATTGAATGCTATCACCTGCAGACCGGAAGTGTCTTGTCATTCTGATGAGAGCGACCAGTCTGTGAACAATTGAAACGTCCTGTGTGCTTTTTCCTCCTGTATAACAGGTTAGTTTTGGTGAATCAACTCACTGAATAATATCCATGTGATCTTTATAAGTTTAAGTACACATTCTGATGGTGGAGCCTAACTCTAAAGTGTTTGTGAGTTGTAGTTTGTATTTGTGAATGAATCCAGTGCACAGCTGCAGTAATCAATACAAAATGGCGACTTGAGTACGCAATGTTTATATTGGAACTTCTGATCCTAATTCAGACACCCAAATTAGAGCTCCCGTTTTCTTATTGATTTTATAATGTATATTTGTATAATGTGTGTGTTCTGAAATAGTGACAGAGAATACAACAAGGATGGACAATTCAACCCTTAACTCAACAATGAGTAGATGAGTGTTATGTGTGTGTAAATGTGTAAATAAATGAACACTGAAATTCAAGTATTTCTTTTATTTATTTATATATATATAAATAAATAATAATTTATTTTATATATATATATATATATATATATATATATATATATATATATATATATATATATATATGTAATAAAATATATATATATATATATATAGCTAGAATTCACTGAAAGTCAAGTATTTTTTATATATATATATATCTTAACCACGCCGCCAACACGCCCCCCCACCACGCCCCCCACCCCCCACCCCCACCTCCCGAAATCGGAGGTCTCAAGGTTGGCAAGTATGGTTTTATGCCACTTCTTTTTCTGTCTCATTTTGTCCACCAATCTTTTAACGTTGTGCATGAATCCACAAAGGTGAGTTTTGTTGATGTTATTGACTTGTGTGGAGTGCTAATCAGACATATTTGGTCACTGCATGACTGCAAGCTAATCGATGCTAACATGCTATTTAGGCTAGCTATATGTACATATTGCATCATTATGCCTCATTTGTAGCTATATTTGAGCTCATTCAGTTTCCTTTAAGTCATCTTAATTCAGTGTATATCTCATGACACACTATCTGTATGTAATATGGCTTTTAATTTTTTGCGGCTCCAGACAGATTTGTTTTTGTATTTTTGGTCCAATATGGCTCTTTCAACATTTTGGGTTGCCGACCCCTGGTATAACGGATAAACCACAGAAACCTTGACTATATATAAATGTTTATTTTTAGATGTGATTATTGACTACCATTAAAATGAGGAGTAACAGCACTAATTCAGTATTAATATTGAGTGTAGTGGAAAAGTTGGGCCTGGAGTTTAAAAAGGTGAAGAACCCCTGATCTAAAGTAACAGATCAATCCTTCATTTTTGCATTTTCACTGAAGGCATTTCCCAGTTTTCAAAGAGAAAAGTATGCAGTTGAGATGGATGTTTGTGCTGGACAGAAAACAATTAGACCTAATTAGCGCTGGGCTCCTCAGATGAAACAGATTCTCACAGTGGACTGTAGTTGTTAAATATTGTACCCTGGCACCGCGTCACAACGTGATTAAACGAGAACAAAGTTTCGCTGGGCTTTGCTGATTAGCGCTTTGTAGTCGCCGTGTGCCGAGTGCGGCGTCACATAGGAATATTGCTGAATGACAAAGTCTGCTTTCATCCGGAACCAGATCTGTTGTCAACATGGCCATGGAGAGACGCCGTTAGTCGCGTCTGATTTAGTCGTGTCATTTTATTTCCCACCATTTGACTCCGTCTTGGACCCTTTTAGTCCACCTTATTTACTCTGCCGGCCGGGCCTTTGTTCTCTCCTACGTTTGAAGGCAATTCATTTGGCATGTTCAGATCGGATTCAATTTCGAGTACTTTGACGACAATATCACATACCGTAAATTGCGGACTTTGAGCCACAACTTTTTAACTACCAGTAAATTAGAATATTTTGAAAAACTTGATTTATTTCAGTAATTGCATTCAAAAGGTGTAACTTGTACATTATATTTATTCATTGCACACAGACTGATGCATTCAAATGTTTATTTCATTTAATTTTGATGATTTGAAGTGGCAACAAATGAAAATCCAAAATTCCGTGTGTCACAAAATTAGAATATTACTTAAGGCTAATACAAAAAAGGGATTTTTAGAAATGTTGGCCAACTGAAAAGTATGAAAATGAAAAATATGAGCATGTACAATACTCAATACTTGGTTGGAGCTCCTTTTGCCTCAATTACTGCGTTAATGCGGCGTGGCATGGAGTCGATGAGTTTCTGGCACTGCTCAGGTGTTATGAGAGCCCAGGTTGCTCTGATAGTGGCCTTCAACTCTTCTGCGTTTTTGGGTCTGGCATTCTGCATCTTCCTTTTCACAATACCCCACAGATTTTCTATGGGGCTAAGGTCAGGGGAATTGGCGGGCCAATTTAGAACAGAAATACCATGGTCCGTAAACCAGGCACGGGTAGATTTTGCGCTGTGTGTAGGCGCCAAGTCCTGTTGGAACTTGAAATCTCCATCTCCATAGAGCAGGTCAGCAGCAGGAAGCATGAAGTGCTCTAAAACTTGCTGGTAGACGGCTGCGTTGACCCTGGATCTCAGGAAACAGAGTGGACCGACACCATATATAAGTATGTATGTATGTGTATATATATATATATATATATATATATATATATATATATATTAATTTACTTTACATTACAAGCTTTCAGCCCCCGGTCAGATTTTTTGGCTCAACGCCCCTAACTACACCGAGTGTTATACAAATAGAAATAAATACAAGTACAAATATTGAAGAGTACTCAGCTTCAACCTAAAAAAACAAAACAGATGTCTAGGTTAGCGCTGTAAAAGGCTGGCCTTCAAACGCCTCAGTTCCTGTTAGCATGCATGACCGGATGCTGATTGCAACAAATATGCGGGGAAATGACTTTATTGATTTGCATCAGCGCCTCTGCTCGAAGAGAGAATACGGAGAAGATGAGCTCGAAGTTGACGACAGAAAACTCTGTTTCCCTTCGACTCATTACGAGCGTTGTGAGGTCGCTTGGTCACATCCGTGTCGTAGGATTCCTGCAAGTGTGCGACCGTCTTCGACGCGCAACGACGCAGTTTGTTCAGTGTCGGCACCTCTGGGACGGCCGCACAAGTTTCCGACTGAAATGAAGGTTGTGAGGGGGGGAAACAACCAAAAGGGAAAGATTGAATCCGGGTGGGGTGAAGAGGAACAATGACGGGTCAGAAAGTCCGGTGGGAAGGAGTAGGAGTAGAAAAAGTGAGACGATCTAATGCGACGACGGCAGAGTCACTAAGGTCAGCAGAGACATCGGTTCTGACAGCACTTTCCAGAGTCCAGCTTGGGGAAAGAAAAATATATGAAGTGAAACGTAAGAAGCGTCGCTTCAACAGCCACAAGGGACAACTACAGACGAGGCAAGAGACATGTAGAAAATACAGAATGTCAGCCAATCAAGTGGAGCTGCGAGCGTAGCCGTGGTTGCTAAAAATCTATTGACTCTGTAGGAGCGGACTCCGGCAATGCCCAGCGGGGTACATCCAGTTTTTCTCTGCTAATGGCATACATTTTGAATTTGAATTTAAAGGGCCTCTCTAAGGATGAAAACATTGGCACTTTTTTCATAGTTGTGGACCAATGTGTGATTTTAGACTTGTTTTGTGACAAGTTTCAGCACATATCAGGGCGATCAATCCATCGCAACTTGACTATTTGGTTTGTTTTGGAAGACGTTTCACATCTCATCCTAGTCAGCTCGTGCTCATAGACTTAGATTTGTAAGATCTAGTCATAGCCTTAGATTGGTGAGATTTAATCTTAGCCGTACATTGGTCAGATCTAGTCTTAGACTTAGATTGGTCAGATATAGTCTTAAACTTAAATTGGTCAGATATAGTCTTAGATTTAGATTGGTCAGATCTAGTCATAGTCTTAGATTGGTCACATCTAGTCATAGACTTTGATTGGTCACATCTAGTCTTAGACTAAGATTGGTTAATCTAGTCTTAGACCAAGATTTGTCAGCTCAAGTCCTACACTAAGATCGGTCAGATCTAGTCTTAGACCAAGATTTGTCAGATCTAGTCTTACACCAAGATCGGTCAGATCTAGTCATAGACTTCGATTGGTCAGATCTAGTCATAAACTTTGATTGTCACATCTAGTCTTAGACTTTGATTGGTCACATTTAGTCTTAGACTAAGATTGGTTAGATCTAGTCTTAGACTTAGATTTGTCAGATCTAGTCTTACACCAAGATCGGTCAGATCTAGTCATGGACTTTGATTGGTCAAATGTAGTCGTAGACTTGGATTGGTCAGATGTAGTTGTAGTCTTAGATTGGTCAAAACTAGTCCTAGACTTTAACTGGTCAGATATAGTTTTAGACTTTGACTGGTCAGATCTAGTCTTAGACTTAGATTGGTCAGATATAGTCTTAAACTTAAATTGGTCAGATATAGTCTTAGATTTAGATTGGTCAGATCTAGTCATAGACTTAGATTGGTCACATCTAGTCATAGACTTTGATTGGTCACATCTAGTCTTAGACTAAGATTGGTTAATCTAGTCTTAGACCAAGATTTGTCAGCTCTAGTCTTACACTAAGATCGGTCAGATCTAGTCTTAGACCAAGCTTTGTCAGATCTAGTCTTACACCAAGATTGGTCAGATCTAGTCATAGACTTCGATTGGTCAGATCTAGTCATAGACTTCGATTGGTCAGATCTAGTCATGAACTTTGATTGTCACATCTAGTCTTGGACTTTGATTGGTCACATTTAGTCTTAGACTAAGATTGGTTAGATCTAGTCTTAGACTTAGATTTGTCAGATCTAGTCTTACACCAAGATCGGTCAGATCTAGTCATGGACTTTGATTGGTCAAATGTAGTCGTAGACTTGGATTGGTCAGATGTAGTTGTAGTCTTAGATTGGTCAAATCTAGTCTTAGACTTTAACTGGTCAGATATAGTTTTAGACTTTGACTGGTCAGATCTAGTCTTAGACTTTAACTGGTCAGATATAGTCTTAGACTTTGATTGGTCAGATCTAGTCATAAACTTAGATTGTTCGGATCTAGTTTTAGACTAAGATTGGTTAGATCTAGTCTTAGACCAAGATTGGTCCGATCTGGTCATATATTTCGATTGGTCAGATGTAGTCGTAGACTTAGATTGGTCAGATCTAGCCTTAGACTTGCATTGGTCCGATCTGGTCATATACTTCGATTGGTCAGATGTAGTCGTAGACTTAGATTGGTCAGATCTAGTCTTAGACTTGCATTGGTCCGATCTGGTCATATACTTCGATTGGTCAGCTCTAGTCTTACACTAAGATCGGTCAGATCTAGTCTTAGACCAAGATTTGTCAGATCTAGTCTTACACCAAGATCGGTCAGATCTAGTCATAGACTTCGATTGGTCAGATCTAGTCATAGACTTAGATTGTCACATCTAGTCATTGACTTTGATTGGTCACATCTAGTCTTAGACTAATATTGGTTAGATCTAGTCTTAGACCAAGATTTGTCAGATTTAGTCTTACACCAAGATCGGTCAGATCTAGTCATGGACTTTGATTGGTCAGATGTAGTTGTAGTCTTAGATTGGTCAAATCTAGTCTTAGACTTTAACTGGTCAGATATAGTTTTAGACTTTGACTGGTCAGATCTAGTCTTAGACTTTAACTGGTCAGATATAGTCTTAGACTTTGATTGGTCAGATCTAGTCATAAACTTAGATTGTTCGGATCTAGTTTTAGACTAAGATTGGTTAGATCTAGTCTTAGACCAAGATTGGTCCGATCTGGTCATATATTTCGATTGGTCAGATGTAGTCGTAGACTTAGATTGGTCAGATCTAGTCTTAGACTTGCATTGGTCCGATCTGGTCATATGCTTCGATTAGTCAGATGTAGTCGTAGACTTAGATTGGTCAGATCTAGTCTTAGACTTGCATTGGTCAGATCTAGTCTTAGACTTGCATTGGTCAGATCTAGTCTTAGACTTTGACTGGTCAGATCTAGTCTTAGACTTTGACTGGTCAGAGCCAGTCTTAGACGTATATTGGTCAGATATAGTCTTAGACTTTGATTGGTCAGACTTCGCTTTAGACTTAGATTGGTCAGATCTAATCATAGACTTAGATTGGTCAGATCTAGTCATAGACTTAGAAAAAAAAAGGTAAGTCGCTTGTATTCTATTTTGCATCCTCTTCTACTGATGTTTTCCTAAAGATGCCTCAGGAAAAGCTGAAAGAGTATGAGGAAACACAGGCAATGTTGTTTATGGAAGAGCAGGACAGTCTTTTATGTTTTATATGTTAACCATGTCAGTTTTTAAGTACTTTAAATTCCGGACTGTAAACCGCAACATTTTTACACTTTGAACCCTGCGGTCTATAAGGAGGAGCAGCTAATCTATAGATATTTCTTTGCTTATGACCATAATAAAAATAATTATCAAAAATAAAAATAATAATAACAAGCAAAAACACTGAATGGGTGTTTTATTGTCTGTGCTGTGGCGCCATCTTTTGGACGAATTTGCTCACTGCAGTGTCCTTCCATTTACCGGCAGTGCTTTCAACAGTAAAAATATGACTACAATATTCCTGTATGGATCTTTGCCTGCCATACGGCTCACAGAATATATCAATATATTGTAGATATAAATCTGTCACATTGTAGCATGAGGGAACACATGTCAGAAAACTAACTGTACGAGAATCGAGAATAGTGATGTATAGGAATGTAAATTGTCACATATAAACATTCCAAAATCGATCTTCCTTACTGATACAGGTTTTCATTGGTACTATATGTAATTGGTGTAAATAAAGATTGGAAAAAATGCATTTCTTACTAGCACAAGAGGTTGTACACCACCAACATCGTGTAACATCTTACAGCAGAGAAATATTTTGTCAACACCTGCTTTTTAAGTGTTAAACATATCAACTATGTTTGCAGTGCACAGATCCAACACTCTGTTTCTATCCATTATAATTACACTCAGCTGGAAATAACATTTACGTCGGCAGATCAAAGACCGTTTACGTGGTACATCATATTATATACATCGTATACCTCAATACAAACAATTAGCATGTTAGGTGGTTGTGCAGTTAAGCAAGGTGTGTTGTGATACCACGCAAACGCGACACGTTGGTTCGACGTCGGACGACGAGAGACCTGTCAGCGGATGCTATCTTGCTTCAGGGTATATTTTATGGATGGTTATATTACTTCAATGTTTCACTTTATTTGAGTGGACTCACATTGGCCTGTGGATTACTGGATCGGTTGATGAAACGCGTTCACTTCAAACTGACACTAACTCTAATCAGCGAAATATTGGTGTTTTACAAACTTTTGCGTGGTGTTGCTTCCTTATTTGTCATTATTTCAAGCTGATTATTGTCTACCCTTCAAAACCGCACTAAAAGAACACCTCCAGGCAACTTTAACCCTTGACTAACACCCTCCCCCCTCCACATCCCACCTCCCCGGATTGTAAATAATCAAATGTAAATAATCAAATGTATATAATTGTTCACTGCTCGCTGTACATATCCTACCAAGTCAGACCTACACTGTTTCAATGTCCATTTCTCTGATAATGCAATTGTTGATAACTGAAGTGCTGATATCAACCCCAGATCCCACCCCCCGGATTGTAAACAATGTAAATAATTCAATGTATATACTCTGATGATTAACTTGATGACTGTATTATGCTGATAGTATATATTTGTACCATGAATTGACTTAAACAAGTCGAAAAACTTATTCGGGTGTTACCATTTAGTGGTCAATTGTACGGAATATGTACTATACTGTGAAATCTACTAATAAAGGTTTCAATCAATCAATCAATCAATACCCGTGTCTGTTGACACCTGAAGTCAATTGGACAGCAAGTCAGCTGGAATAAAGAAAATACTGATAGCCGTATCTTTTGTCCCGAATCTCAACAGTCCTCTTGGACCGAGCCAATTTGAAACCGGTCCCAACAAAATTCCGGAACTCTGTATGCATCCCTAGTCAGGAATCTACGAGTTGATTTAAGTGAATGTACACAGAACGATAAACAACGAAAACGATCGGTCTCCTTTCTTTGCGTCGGCGTCTTGTGCCGTCCATGTGCTGTTAATGTGACAGAGTCAATTTGAAACAGGTCTCAAAAAAATTCCGGAACTCGGTATGCATCCCTAGTCAGGAATCTACGAGTTGATTTAATTGAATGTACACAGAACGATAAACAACGAAAACGATCGGTCTCCTTTCTTTGCGTCGGCGTCTTGTGCCGTCCATGTGCAGTTAATGTGACAGAGTCAATTTGAATCAGGTCCCAAAGAAATTCCGGAACTCGGTATGCATCCCTAGTCAGGAATCTACGAGTTGATTTAATTGAATGTACACAGAACGATTAAACAACGAAAACGATCGGTCTCCTTTCTTTGCGTCGGCGTCTTGTGCCGTCCATGTGCAGTTAATGTGACAGAGTCAATTTGAAACAGGTCCCAAAAATAATTCCGGTACTCGGTGTGCATCCCTAGTCAGGAGTCTACGAGTTGATTTAATTCAATGTACACAGAACGATAAACAACGAAAACGATCGGTCTCCTTTCTTTGCGTCGGCATCTTGTGCCGTCCATGTGCAGTTATTGTGACAGAATCAATTTGAAACAGGTCCCAAAAAAATTCCGGAACTCGGTGTGCATCCCTAGTCAGGAATCTACGAGTTGATTTAATTGAATGTACACAGAACGATAAACAACGAAAACGATCGGTCTCCTTTCTTTGCGTCGGCATCTTGTGCCGTCCATGTGCTGGTAATGTGACAGAGTCAATTTGAAACAGGTCCCAAAAAAATTCCGGAACTCGGTGTGCATCCCTAGTCAGGTATCTACGAGTTGATTTAATTCAATGTACACAGAACGATAAACAACGAAAACGATCGGTCTCCTTTCTTTGCGTCGGCATCTTGTGCCGTCCATGTGCAGTTATTGTGACAGAATCAATTTGAAACAGGTCCCAAAAAAATTCCGGAACTCGGTGTGCATCCCTAGTCAGGAATCTACGAGTTGATTTAATTGAATGTACACAGAACGATAAACAACGAAAACGATCGGTCTCCTTTCTTTGCGTCGGCATCTTGTGCCGTCCATGTGCTGTTAATGTGACAGAGTCAATTTGAAACAGGTCCCAACAAAATTCCGGAACTCTGTATGCATCCCTAGTCAGGAATCTACGAGTTGATTTAATTGAATGTACACAGAACGATAAACAACGAAAACGGTCGGTCTCCTTTCTTTGCGTCGGCGTCTTGTGCAGTTAATGTGACAGTGTCAATTTGAAACAGGTCCCAAAAAAATTCCGGAACTCGGTGTGCATCCCTAGTCAGGAATCTACGAGTTGATTTAATTGAATGTACACAGAACGATAAACAACGAAAAAGGTCGGTCTCCTTTCTTTGCGTCGGCGTCTTGTGCCGTCCATGTGCTGTTAATGTGACAGAGTCAATTTGAAACAGGTCCCAAAAAAATTCCGGAACTCGGTGTGCATCCCTAGTCAGGAATCTAAGAGTTGATTTAAGTGAATGTACACAGAACGATAAACAACGAAAACGGTCGGTCTCCTTTCTTTGCGTCGGCGTCTTGTGCCGTCCATGTGCTGGTAATGTGACAGAGTCAATTTGAAACAGGTCCCAAAAAAATTCCGGAACTCGGTGTGCATCCCTAGTCAGGAATCTACGAGTTGATTTAATTGAATGTACACAGAACGATAAACAACGAAAAAGGTCGGTCTCCTTTCTTTGCGTCGGCGTCTTGTGCCGTCCATGTGCTGTTAATGTGACAGAGTCAATTTGAAACAGGTCCCAAAAAAATTCCGGAACTCGGTGTGCATCCCTAGTCAGGAATCTAAGAGTTGATTTAAGTGAATGTACACAGAACGATAAACAACGAAAACGGTCGGTCTCCTTTCTTTGCGTCGGCGTCTTGTGCCGTCCATGTGCTGGTAATGTGACAGAGTCAATTTGAAACAGGTCCCAAAAAAATTCCGGAACTCGGTGTGCATCCCTAGTCAGGAATCTACGAGTTGATTTAATT
This sequence comes from Nerophis lumbriciformis, assembly GCF_033978685.3. Classification (NCBI taxonomy): domain Eukaryota; kingdom Metazoa; phylum Chordata; class Actinopteri; order Syngnathiformes; family Syngnathidae; genus Nerophis; species Nerophis lumbriciformis. The sequence goes on from NC_084573.2 coordinate 33,953,359, forward strand.
GAATGTACACAGAACGATAAACAACGAAAAAGGTCGGTCTCCTTTCTTTGCGTCGGCGTCTTGTGCCGTCCATGTGCTGGTAATGTGACAGAGTCAATTTGAAACAGGTCCCAAAAAAATTCCGGAACTCGGTGTGCATCCCTAGTCAGGAATCTACGAGTTGATTTAATTGAATGTACACAGAACGATAAACAACGAAAACGGTCGGTCTCCTTTCTTTGCGTCGGCGTCTTGTGCCGTCCATGTGCTGGTAATGTGACGGAGTCAATTTGAAACAGGTCCCAAAAAAATTCTGGAACTCGGTATGCATCCCTAGTCAGGCATCTACGAGTTGATTTAAGTGAATGTACACAGAACGATAAACAACGAAAACGGTCGGTCTCCTTTCTTTGCGTCGGCGTCTTGTGCCGTCCATGTGCTGGTAATGTGACAGAATCAATTTGAAACAGGTCCCAAAAAAATTCCGGAACTCGGTGTGCATCCCTAGTCAGGAATCTACGAGTTGATTTAAGTGAATGTACACAGAACGATAAACAACGAAAACGATCGGTCTCCTTTCTTTGCGTCGGCGTCTTGTGCCGTCCATGTGCTGTTAATGTGACGGAGTCAATTTGAAACAGGTCCCAAAAAAATTCCGGAACTCGGTGTGCATCCCGAGTCAGGAATCTACGAGTTGATTTAAGTGAATGTACACAGAACGATAAACAACGAAAACGATCGGTCTCCTTTTTTTGCGTCGGCGTCTTGTGCCGTCCATGTGCTGGTAATGTGACAGAGTCAATTTGAAACAGGTCCCAAAAAAATTCCGGAACTCGGTATGCATCCCTAGTCAGGAATCTACGAGTTGATTTAAGTGAATGTACACAGAACGATAAACAACGAAAACGATCGGTCTCCTTTCTTTGCGTCGGCGTCTTGTGCCGTCCATGTGCTGTTAATGTGACAGAGTCAATTTGAAACAGGTCCCAAAAAAATTCTGGAACTCGGTATGCATCCCTAGTCAGGAATCTACGAGTTGATTTAATTGAATGTACACAGAACGATAAACAACGAAAACGGTCGGTCTCCTTTCTTTGCGTCGGCGTCTTGTGCCGTCCATGTGCTGGTAATGTGACAGAGTCAATTTGAAACAGGTCCCAAAAAAATTCTGGAACTCGGTATGCATCCCTAGTCAGGCATCTACGAGTTGATTTAAGTGAATGTACACAGAACGATAAACAACGAAAACGGTCGGTCTCCTTTCTTTGCGTCGGCGTCTTGTGCCGTCCATGTGCTGGTAATGTGACAGAATCAATTTGAAACAGGTCCCAAAAAAATTCCGGAACTCGGTGTGCATCCCTAGTCAGGAATCTACGAGTTGATTTAAGTGAATGTACACAGAACGATAAACAACGAAAACGATCGGTCTCCTTTCTTTGCGTCGGCGTCTTGTGCCGTCCATGTGCTGTTAATGTGACAGAGTCAATTTGAAACAGGTCCCAAAAAAATTCCGGAACTCGGTGTGCATCCCTAGTCAGGAATCTACGAGTTGATTTAATTGAATGTACACAGAACGATAAACAACGAAAACGGTCGGTCTCCTTTCTTTGCGTCGGCGTCTTGTGCCGTCCATGTGCTGTTAATGTGACGGAGTCAATTTGAAACAGGTCCCAAAAAAATTCCGGAACTCGGTGTGCATCCCGAGTCAGGAATCTACGAGTTGATTTAAGTGAATGTACACAGAACGATAAACAACGAAAACGATCGGTCTCCTTTTTTTGCGTCGGCGTCTTGTGCCGTCCATGTGCTGGTAATGTGACAGAGTCAATTTGAAACAGGTCCCAAAAAAATTCCGGAACTCGGTATGCATCCCTAGTCAGGAATCTACGAGTTGATTTAAGTGAATGTACACAGAACGATAAACAACGAAAACGATCGGTCTCCTTTCTTTGCGTCGGCGTCAAACAGGTCCCAAAAAAATTCCGGAACTCGGTATGCATCCCTAGTCAGGAATCTACGAGTTGATTTAATTGAATGTACACAGAACGATAAACAACGAAAACGGTCGGTCTCCTCTCTTTGCGTCGGCGTCTTGTGCCGTCCATGTGCTGTTAATGCCCTACATAACGAGAGTCTTCAACGACTTCCAAAGGTAAAAGTGAGGTTAAATGTTTATTGATCAATCGACTTCACCCGCCGTTCCGCAAATAGAATAGACTACAGGAAGAAATGACAACTACGATGAAGGAATAACTCTGCAGACCCTTCCCATTTCCTTATCCTGTCCAACTGATTTCTGGTCACTTTTACAATTTCCCAGTGCCCTCAGATGACAACCCAGCAGCGGGACACCTATTTTCTCATTTGTGCATGGGGGGAACAGGAGGAGCGCATTAAAATGACCTCCCGCAGGCCACTAATGTGCACTTTTCTGCTCAAACCCTCCAGCTGTGCCAAGCGTTTAATGTTCCCTGTGTGTGTTTATGTATGGACTTATCCCCATTTGGGAGCATTATCCAGATATTCTTACAATTGTTCCACGTTTTAAAGGACACCGCCTTTTGAAAAAGGATGAGGCCTGATCAAACACGCTCCATGCAGAAACACTTGTGATATTTATGGGATGTTTATCCACCCCAAAGCAATTTATTAGCTCATTATCCCGCGGTGTTTGCATTCTCGGGGGCGGGGGGTTTGTTTGCCACATTGTGCTCAGTGAGGTCCTATTAACACCTGCTTTTGTCCTTGAGGAAGGAGGGAAACGAGAGGGACAGCTTGATGGACGGGATCATCGCTATTATTGCTTGTCCTGCTGGATGATTTGCTCCTAATTGGCTGTGAGCCATCATTCATTTGGAATATAAGATGTGAAGTAAAATTGGTGGGGGAGTTAACTACTTATCGCTCTTAGATAAACGCTTCATAGTCTAATACGGGTCCATTGAAAGTGAAATCCCTGGTTTTTGACGACTTCTGTGCTGTCCAGTGTTCTCATGTACAATCTGGGCAGGTTGAGCCGGCTTCATCTCTGGCCCTGATTACATCCCGTATCATGGCGGCCCACGCAGAGCGGTCGCAGGAGACAGCGGAGCAATCTCAGTTCCACCAACGCAGGCTGACCGCCTGCGGACCCGAGAGTTCGGAGAGGTCCTCCTTAATCATCATTGCCCAGGTCTTCAGCTGTCCACCAACGCACTTGTGCCAGTAGCTGTGTTTCCATTACCCCTAGAAATGCGCAAAACCTAAATGTCGCAATAAGAAACTGGTAGGGAAACCTGCTCTGTGGCCTTGTGGTTAGATTGTCCGCCCTGAGACTGGAAGGTCGTGAGTTCAAACCCCTGCGGACCCGAGAGTTCGGAGAGGTCCTCCTTGATTGTCATTGCCCAGGTCTTCAGCTGTCCACCAACGCGCTTGTGCCAGTAGCTGTGTTTCCATTACCCCTAGAAATGCGCAAAACCTGAATATCGCAATAAGAAACTGGTAAGGAAACCTGCTCTGTGGCCTTGCGGTTAGAGTGTCTGCCCTGAGACTGGAAGGTCGTGAGTTCAAACCCCTGCGGACCCGAGAGTTCGGAGAGGTCCTCCTTGATCGTCATTGCCCAGTTCTTCAGCATGTCCACCAACGCGCTTGTGCCAGTAGCTGTTTTTCCATTACCCCTAGAAATGCGCAAAACCTAAATATCGCAATAAGAAACTGGTAAGGAAACCTGCTCTGTGGTCTTGTGGTTAGAGTGGCCGCCCTGAGACTGGAAGGTCGTGAGTTCAAACCCCTGCAGACCCGAGAGTTCGGAGAGATCCTCCTTGATCGTCATTGCCCAGGTCTTTAGCTGTCCACCAACGCGCTTGTGCCAGTAGCTGTGTTTCCATTACCCCTAGAAATGCGCAAAACCTAAATATCGCAATAAGAAAATGGTAAGGAAACCTGCTCTGTGGCCTTGCGGTTAGAGTGTCCGCCCTGAGACTGGAAGGTCGTGAGTTCAAACCCCTGCGGACCCGAGAGTTCGGAGAGGTCCTCCTTAATCATCATTGCCCAGGTCTTCAGCTGTCCACCAACGCGCTTGTGCCAGTAGCTGTGTTTCCATTACCCCTAGAAATGCGCAAAACCTAAATATCGCAAAAAGAAAATGGTAAGGAAACCTGCTCTGTGGCCTTGTGGTTAGATTGTCCGCCCTGAGACTGGAAGGTCGTGAGTTCAAACCCCTGCGGACCCGAGAGTTCGGAGAGGTCCTCCTTGATCGTCATTGCCCAGGTCTTCAGCTGTCCACCAACGCGCTTGTGCCAGTAGCTGTGTTTCCATTACCCCTAGAAAAGCGCAAAACCTAAATATCGCAATAAGAAAATGGTAAGGAAACCTGCTCTGTGGCCTTGTGGTTAGAGTGGCCGCCCTGAGACTGGAAGGTCGTGAGTTCAAACCCCTGCGGACCCGAGAGTTTGGAGAGGTCCTCCTTGATCGTCTTTGCCCAGGTCTTCAGCTGTCCACCAATGCGCTTGTGCCAGTAGCTGTGTTTCCATTACCCCTAGAAATGCGCAAAACCTAAATATCGCTATAAGACACTGATAAGGGAACCTGCTCTGTGGCCTTGTAGCTAGTGTGTCCGCCCTGAGACTGGAAGGTCGTGAGTTCAAACCCCTGCGGACCCGAGAGTTCGGAGAGGTCCTCCTTGATCGTCATTGCCCAGGTCTTCAGCTGTCCACCAACTCGCTTGTGCCAGTAGCTGTGTTTCCATTACCCCTAGAAATGCGCAAAACCTGAATATCGCAATAAGAAACTGGTAAGGAAACCTGCTCTATGGCTTTGTGGTTACAGTGGCCGCCCTGAGACTGGAAGGTCGTGAGTTCAAACCCCGGTCGAGTCATACCAAAGACTATAAAAATGGGACCGAAACACTGAACTTGTGCAAATGCAGGACAGGTCTCATTTCTGCGAGGCGGCACCGCCGCTCCAGGCCGCAATAGAGGCCGACCCACAGTCTCGGAGAGACCCACGTGCCCTAACAATGTCAATCAGGCCTTAAGGACGCTGCCTTCGAGCAATTACCCGATGCCTTGGTCTTCTATTGACCTCACGGAAACAGCGGTGGCTGAAATATCTTCCTCGAAGTGGAGTCTCGGGGGATGAGGTTTTACGAGAAATAGAGCTCATGACGCAAAACACCCTTTAATACAAACACCTACAAGTTGCAAATGTACTTTATCGAAATGTTTAAAATGTTTTCTTGTATTTTGCGAAAAACTGCAATGGATACGCAGCTTGTGAGGTAGTGGAGGCGGGAGGAGGACATCGCAAACCAACTCACCCTCCGGCCGTCGAACCGCAAGACCAGACCATTCTAATGGTCGTTGCAACAGCAGAGAAGGAAGAAACCATAGATTCAGGCGTCGATAAGACAGGGGATAGGTACTGCCTCCACCGTAGGATGCGGTCATTGTCGAAGACTTCCAGCCTTCGTTGATCGTCTACCCTCAAAGGCCAGGTTTTCTCGCCTTAGAGGAGTATAGTTTGAACAATAGCCTGGTAGATTCCCCCTAGGGTCGCCAAGGCGGTCTCCCTCCGTCACACAAATGTGGTTCTGGCGGTACCTATGCGACGCACCATTTAAGCTGCACCCTGTCGCGTCGGAACCACCGTTGGACCAAGGTAGACAAAGGACCCAGTGTCCTCTCGGTCGACACCCTCAAGAGAGATCGGGTACCTGACATCTGCCGAGATCAATGAGGTCATCACCTTTGACTTGGCAGCATTGATTCTAAGACCAACCGCAGCGGCGGCATTGTGCAGACTGTCCAGGGTGACCCTCGTTGAACATAATCATGTCCTCCCACAGGACACTTTGCATACAAGTAGTAATATCTTTGCTGCTTCATTAACCTTTCAAACACCAGCTCAACATGCTAATGAGGCCACGGTCTTCCATATTAGAATAGAATGGGATTAACTTTTTTGTCATTGCACTTAAAAAAGTACAACAACATTATTGGTTGGTATAACCCGTCTAAGAACAGACATACAATAAATTGAACCGGAAGACTGATGGGCCCGTAACGAGGTAAGAAGATGAACATGGAACTCCCAAAATAAGCTAATTTGGGAGGTGGCTCAGTTTGAGACCAGAGAAAAACCTCTAGCAACAATAAGCATGTACTGTATGAGCACATATTTACGACACACAAAAACTCAAGACTTGCAACGCCGGGGGACATCTGGACCTCATGGGTGCAGCTCCGTAGTCCATTATACCGCGGGGCTGAAACCGCAAAAGCGTGGGATGGAGGATTGTGGATATCTGTGTAGTAGTAGTCCATGTGTGCGTGTTTTGTCCATAAGCCTGGAAATCGCTCCATTGGCGTCACGTGACAGAGTCAACATCCCAGGTGCCTTTGAAGAAAAGGGAAGGGATTTCAGGGGGGTTTTTGGTCTACTGTATTATTCTCACTGGGTTGTTCACTGCATGACCCTGCCAAGGCCAGTGCAGAGGGCGCGAAATTGTAGATACGGGTTGTTTTTTGTTAGGGCAAGCAGACACACTCCAATGGTTCGCCTGCTCTAGTTGTCTGTTCCGGTTCTCAAATTGATGTTATCCAATTTGCAATGTACTTCACAAATCGCCAAAGTCTGAGACACACACGGCTAAACCCAACCCATCTAGCACGACGGGCAGCCTCTAGGCCAGTGGTTCTTAACATCGGTTCGATCGAACCCTAAGGGTTCGGCAGAGTCTCCGACGCGGAGGTCAAGACACGCCCAACTCATCGTGTAAATAAAAACTTCTCCCAGTCGGCGTATTATGGATACCCCCAAACAATTTTCCCTCTAATTTTCCATATGTGTGAGCAAACGCAAAAACCCCTTGAGCATTCAGTGGAGCACATGTGAGCGACGTCAGACCTGCAGCACACCTGTCCCAAACCTGGCTAAATAACAAGTTCAATGTTTTATTATTGTAATCAAATGACAGCAGTCATTTCCATGAGATTTTTTTCTAATATAAGTGTTTTGGCCCCACTTACAATGACTATAACATATTGTTTTTCATGAGCTGTGTACTAGTATTGTATGTCTGGGTGGGAGTCCTGCCTTGGAAATAATGTGTATCCCTTTCAGATATCACATTTAGTTCCCACTAAAACATTCACATGTTGCACAATGATATGTAAACATGGGATCATGTGTACATTCCTGTAACTTTGTTTGTAAAAATATATCTTTATTAGTATTTCTTTAATATAATAACATCATTTTATGATTATGGTTCTGGTTCGGTGAATGCGCATATGAAACTGGTGGGGTTCGGTACCTCATACAAGGTTAAGAACCACTGCTCTAGGCTCCTTGAACGACCGCCGTCGTCTTCCTAGTTCATCGATAGATCAAAGCAACGCTCAATCCAATCAGCAATCAGTTCCTGATAGTTGGCCTCGATGGCTTTACCCAGACACACAACACTCTGCTTCTACCTAATGTATCCAGCAGCAAATGGTCAGCAAACCCTCCCGGATTTTCCGAGAGACTCCCGAAATTCAGAGGCTCTCCCGAAAACCTCCCGGGACAAATTTTCTCCCGAAAATCTCCCGAAATTCAGGCGGACTCAGGTCCGCATGGACCTGAGTCCATGCTAACCCACAATATAAACAACGTACCTGCCCAATCACGTTATAACTGTAGAATGATCGAGGGCGAGTTCTTGGTTTCTTATGTGGGTTTATTGTTAGGCAGTTTCATTAACGTCCTCCCAGCGCGGTAACAACCCACAACAACAGCAGTCACGTTTTTGTCTACCGTAAAGTAGTTTGTCTGCCGTAAACAGCAATGTTGTGACACTCTTAAACAGGACAATACTGCCATCTAGTGCATTTGATGAAAGCACTTTTGTGCGTGCCACACAGCAATGCATCATCAGAGAGGGTGTTCAGCATGGTTAGAAAAATAGTGACAGAGAATAGAACAAGGATGGACAATTCAACCCTTAACTCAACAATGAGTAGATGAGTGTTATGTGTGTGTATATGTGTAAATAAATGAACACTGAAATTCAAGTATTTATTTTAAATTTTTATATATATATATATATATATATATATATATATATATATATATATATATATATATATATATATATATAATAAAATAAATATATATTTATAGCTAGAATTCACTGAAAGTCAAGTATTTCTTATATTTATATATATATATATATATATATATATATATATATATATATATATATATATAAAATACTTGACTTAGTATTTCGTCAAGTATTTCTTATATATATATATATATATATATATATATATATATATATATGAAATACTTGACTTGGTGAATTCTAGCTGTAAATATACTCCTCCCCTCTTAACCACGCCCCCTGCACGCCCACCTCCCGAAATCGGAGGTCTCAAGGTTGTCAAGTATGGTCAAGACAGGCAGGGTTCCCCCAAACCTGATCTTGTCAACTGAATTAGAGACCAAATGATCTATTCCATGTTTTAGATTTCGGGAAACGGAGGGAGAGGAAGCATATGCCTTGGTTGAGAGCCAGAAAAAAAGTATGTATTGAGCAGATTAAGGTAATTATAGACTCAAGCGTGCAGCTGACGCCGCGCGGAATGTGCACAGTCATGAGAGCTTCCATAGTCGCGCACTCAGCTGTGTTGAAGTTTTCTGTGATATTTCCCTGAAACACTACAGTTCTCACAATTCCTGCTTGCTGTTTACATTTTTCTGTCATGGCACTCTGCACTAACGACTGAGGCGGTGGAGCTGTGCTACCTGCTCTTGTTTTGTCCTAAACATACCGTATTTTCCCAACTGTGGAGTGCACCGGTGTATAAGTCGCACCCACTAAATTTTACAAGTAGCTACTCGTATGGATTCATTCATCCATTCAAGCAACGTTTGTAATTTTTACAATATAACTAAAACAACTCTTACTTACTAAAGCGTCCCATGTGTGATGTCTGTAGGAGTGTTTTCGGTATCGGTTTCAGAAAGTAAAATTTACGACTTTTTAAAACGCCACCGTGTACACGGACGTAGGGAGAAGTACAGAGCGCCAGTCACATAACATCTACGGCTTTTCACACACACAAGTGAATGCAATCGCATACTTGGTCACACTGAGGGTGGCCGTATAAACAACTTCAACACTGTTACAAATATGCGCCACACTGTGAACCCACACCAAACAAGAATGACAAACACATTTCGGGAGAACATCCGCACCGTAACACACCATAAACACAACAGAACAAATACCCAGAATGTTACGAACTGGTCAAGGGGGGTGATCCCGGGATGCAGAGACGGGAGGCAAGTTTGAAATACAAAAAGTAATATATTTAATAAGTCCAAAAATTTAACAAAGAGCGATGGGGCAAAAAGTGCACACCATGTATATTAACAAAACAGGTTCCTCAGTGGTTGGCAGGGGGGGAGGCCAGGGTGCACCAAGTACTGCATAAAGTCTTTGTTGCCTCAAGGAGGCTAGGGAACAAACACAAAGAAGTTAGCAATAACAGGACAAGGGAAAGCAACGTACCATGAGGCGAAGTAGGTGCATGCACGTGCGGAGTTCAGGAAACAATGACCAGCAAGGTCAAGCTGTAGGTGATGAGCTTAAGTACTGGCGGGCTAATTGCGAGCAGGTGTGTCACCAGGTCCGCACCTCGCTGAGGATGAATCACTAAAACACAGGTGCAGACAACAGAGAAGGCAGGAACACACTAAAACACAACACAGAATCCCTTGCAGCACTGACTCTTCCGGGACGCCCCCGAACCCCGCCCACCTCAACCTCCTCATGCTCTCTCAAGGAGAGCATGTCCCAAATTCCAAGCTGCTGTTTTGAGGCATGTTTTTAAAAAAATTATGCACTTTGTGACTTCAATAATAAATATGGCAGTGCCATGTTGGCATTTTTTTTCCATAACTTGAGTTGATTTATTTTGGAAAACCTTGTTACATTGTTTAATGCATCACAACAAAATTAGGCATAATAATGTGTTAATTCCACGACTGTATATATCGGTGTGGAGGTCTTCCTCCTCCGGGTTCTCCGGACCACCAATGACGGACATGACAGCCGTGTTCATCTTTGTGAACAATGATTTATTTTTCCATAAGTTGTCCTTCTTGTGCTTTTCAGCCGTGTTACAGTCTCTCTCGCTCTCGCTCTCGCTCGTTCTCCACCATCAACCACACCCTCTCCTTCCCGACTGCCGCCTTTAACAGAGCGACAGGTGATCGGACAAACACTCACAGCTGTGTCATCTACGCACCTGTCACTAATCTCAAAGCCGTTCCTGACGCACTCCGCTTCCTTGCAGGTCCGCAGGCCACGCCCCCCCCCCCCACAATCGGAATCGGTGATTAAGAGTTGGACAATATCGCCAAAAAAGTAATTATCGGACATCTCTAGAAACAATTTATAGTCCAGAATTTACGGTAGTACATTGCGAGAATCGATTCCGGATCGAATGGTTAGGTTCCCAAAGACCCCGGCTAAATGTTATAGAGTCCAGTCCAGCAGGACTTCTTCCCTGCAGGACTCCGCAGCAACATCACTGATCAGACAACAACTTCCTTTTCTTTTTGAGTCTAAAAATAAAAGCGTCACTGTCTCCCAATGACAGCGCGTGTGACCATCAGCTGTCTCCGAGCTTCTTAAGGCATTTGTAGCTGGAGATCCTATCCATCATGACTTGTCACATCATACAAGTCCTACTTCTACTTTTATTTTTCTCATCAATCAACATTTAAACCCCCCCTTTTTTTTTTTTTTTTTTTTTTTTTTTTTTTACTGACACTTAAATTGAGCAAATTACCTGCCGAGTCACTCCGAGGTTGTGTGGTGACAGCAGCTTTGCTTGATTACAAAAAAATGCTCTTTATTATGCTAATTTTACCTTTGGAAAAACATCCACTTTTAACCTTTGCTCTTTAAGTGCAGGGAATTATTGCGACGGAGTGCATCATCAGCCGCTGGTTTGGCATTTCAAACTGCATTCAAAAGTGGGGTTTTTTCTGGTAAGTTTGCTGGTGGTGGGAAAACACGCCGTGCTAAAAATGACAAGATGCATAATCTGCCTTCTAATGAGACGACACCTTGACGGGGGCACAACCTGGGGACAAAAAATATCCAGCCGCAACAACACCGACTTTTTCCACAAAATGTTCCTGCAGGCATTAAAGCTAAATGTGCTCCTCAACGTACTCTTTTTGCATAGTCCATACCTCATGTGAGACTTTCTTTTGTGGTTCTTCAAAGTACTCCAGAAGAAGTACAAGCTGCAACAAGTGGTGTACTTTTATGCGATTAATCACAAAAAAAATATAGCATTAATAATGTATAAACTAAGACTGTCAAATGTAATGATTCATATGATTAATCCAAAAAATATTGCATTAATCATGCATATACTTATTTATAAACTAAGGCTGTCATATTTGATATATTTATATAATTAATTTAAAAAAAAGATTGCATTAATCGGGTATAAATTTAGGCTGTCTAATTAAAGGTATTATCTCTTGCGATTAATCACAGAAAATATAGCATTATTAATGTATAAACTAAGGCTGTCATATTTAATGTATTAATTCATGTGATTAATAAAAAAATGTATTAAAAAAATAAATAAATAAAATTGTCCACACCTGTCTCCATCCAAACACGGCAGTGTCTCTTAAATGACGTTAACCAAGCGCTTGGCTCTGTTTAATCCGGGGGGAAATCTACGCAGCAAAGCCGGTGTTGTTGGTCCATGATTATACGCCTGACTTCGTGTTGCCGAAAAACTAAGCACTAATTTAGGTATAAACTCGCGCTGTCAAAATAAAAGTATTATCTCATGTGATTAATCACAAAAACATCTTCATGTATAACCTAAGGCTGTCAAATGTAAAGTATTAATTAATGTGATTAGTCCTAAAAAATATTGCAATTAATCAGGTAAAAACTAGGGCTGTCAAGTTAAAGGTATTATCTCATGCGATTAATCACAAAAAATATAGCATTATCAATGTATAAACTGAGGCTGTCAAATTAAAGGTATTAATTCATGTGATTAATCACCGAAAAAATACTTTCATTTATAAACGAAGGCTGTCATATGTGATATATTTATATGATTAATAAAAATTAAAAAAAGATTGCATTAATCGGGTATAAATTTGGGCTGTCAAATTAAAGGTATTATCTCATGCGATTAATCACAGAAAATATAGCATTATTAATGTATAAACTAAGGCTGTCATATTTAATGTATTAATTCATGTGATTAATAAAAAAGTATATTAAAAACATAAATAAAATTGTCCACACCTGTCTCCATCCAAACACAGCAGTGTCTCTTAAATGACGTTAACCAAGCGCTTGGCTCTGTTTAATCCGGGGGGAAATCTACGCAGCAAAGCCGTTGTTGTTGGTCCACCATGATTATCAAGCCAAACGACGCTAGTGTGCATGCGCCTGACTTCGTGTTGCCGAAAAACTAAGCACTAATTTAGGTATAAACTCGCGCTGTCAAAATAAAGGTATTATCTCATGTGATTAATCACAAAAACAGCTTAATATATAAGCTAAGGCTGTCAATTGCAATGTATTAATTTATGTGATTAGTCCAAAAAAATATTGCATTAATCAGGTAAAAACTAGGGCTGGCAAATTAAAGGTATTATCTCGTGCGATTAATCACAAAAAATATAGCATTATTAATGTATAAACTAAGGCTGTCATATTTAATGTATTAATTCATGTGATTAATAAAAAAATATATTAAAAAAATAAAATTGTCCACACCTGTCTCCATCCAAACACAGCAGTGTCTCTTAAATGACGTTGACCAAGCGCTTGGCTCCATTTGATCCGAGGGGAAATCTCCGCAGCAAAGTCGGTGTTGTTAGTCCACCATGATTATCAAGCCAAACGACGATAGTGTGCATGCGCCTGACTTCGTGTTGCCGAAAAACGAAGCACTAATTTAGGTATAAACTCGCGCTGTCAAAATAAAGGTATTATCTCGTGTGATTAATCACAAAAACAGCTTCATCTATAAGCTAAGGCTGTCAAATGCAATGTATTAATTCATGTGATTAGTCCAAAAAAAATATTGCATTAATCAGGTAAAAACTAGGGCTGTCAAATTAAAGGTATTATCTCATGCGATTAATCACAAAAAATATAGCATTATTAATGTATAAACTAAGGCTGTCATATAAAAGGTATTCTCTCATGTGATTAATCACAAAAAAAAAGATTTAATTTATAAACTAAGGCTGTCATATATTATATATTTAAATGATTAATAATAAAAAAAAGATTGCATTAATCGGGTATATATTTGGGTTGTCAAATTAAAGGTATTATCTCATGCAATTAATCACAAAAAATATAGCATTATTAATGTATAAACTAAGGCTGTCATATAAAAGGTCTTCTCTCATGTGATTAATCACCAAAAAAATACTTTCATTTATAAACGAAGGCTGTCATATGTGATTATATTTATATGATTAATAAATTAAAAAAAAGATTGCATTAATCGGGTATAAATTTGGGTTGTCAAATTAAAGGTATTATCTCATGCAATTAATCACAAAAAATATAGCATTATTAATGTATAAACTAAGGCTGTCATATTTAATGTATTAATTCATGTGATTAATAAAAAAGTATATTAAAAAAATAAATAAATAAAATTGTCCACACCTGTCTCCATCCAAACACGGCAGTGTCTCTTAAATGACATTAACCAAGCGCTTGGCTCCGTTTAATCCGGGGGGAAATCTACGCAGCAAAGCCGGTGTTGTTGGTCCACCATGATTATCAAGCCAAACGACGCTAGTGCGCATGCGCCTGACTTCGTGTTGCCGAAAAACGAAGCACTAATTTAGGTATAAACTCGCGCTGTCAAAATAAAAGTATTATCTCATGTGATTAATCACAAAAACATCTTAAAATATAAGCTAAGGCTGTCAATTGCAATGTATTAATTTATGTGATTAGTCCAAAAAAATATTGCATTAATCAGGTAAAAACTAGGGCTGTCAAATTAAAGGTATTATCTCATGCGATTAATCACAAAAAATATAGCATTATTAATGTATAAACTAAGGCTGTCATATAAAAGGTATTATCTCATGTGATTAATCACAAAAAAAATATTTTAATTTATAAACTAAGGCTGTCATATTTGATATATTTATGTGATTAACAAACAAAAAAAAGATTGCGTTAATTCGGTATAAATTTGGGCTGTCAAATTAAAGGTATTATCTCATGTGATTAACCACAAAAAATATAGCATTATCAATGTATAAACTGAGGCTGTCAAATTAAAGGTATTAATTCATGTGATTAATAAAAAAAAAATATAGCACTAATTTACATATAAACCTGCGCTGTCAAAATAAAGGTATTATCTCATGTGATTAATCACACAAAAAAAATAATTTGATTTATAAACCAAGGCTGTCATATATTATATATTTAAATGATTAATAATAAAAAAAGATTGCATTAATCGGGTATAAATTTGGGTTGTCAAATTAAAGGTATTATCTCATACGATTAATCACAAAAAATATAGCATTATTAATGTATAAACTAAGGCTGTCAAATTCAAGGTATTATCTCATGTGATTAATCACCAAAAAAATACTTTTATTTATAAACGAAGGCTGTCATATGTGATATATGTATATGATTAATAAAAAAAAAAAAAGATTGCATTAATCGGGTATAAATTTGGGTTGTCAAATTAAAGGTATTATCTCATGCGATTAATCACAGAAAATATAGCATTATTAATGTATAAACTAAGGCTGTCATATTTAATGTATTAATTCATGTGATTAATAAAAAAAAAATAGCACTTATTTACGTATAAACTCGCGCTGTCAAAATAAAGGTATTATGTCATGTGATTAATCACAAAAACAGCTTCATCTATAAGCTAAGGCTGTCAAATGCAATGTATTTATTCATGTGATTAGTCCAAAAAAAATATTGCATTAATCAGGTAAAAACTAGGGCTGTCAAATTAAAGGTATTATCTCATGCGATTAATCACAAAAAATATAGCATTATTAATGTATAAACTAAGGCTGTCATATAAAAGGTATTCTCTCATGTGATTAATCACACAAAAAAATGATTTAATTAATAAACTAAGGCTGTCATATATTATATATTTAAATGATTAATAATAAAAAAAAGATTGCATTAATCGGGTATAAATTTTGGTTGTCAAATTAAAGGTATTATCTCATGCGATTAATCACAACAAATATAGCATTATTAATGTATAAACTGAGGCTGTCAAATTAAAGGTATTCTCTCATGTGATTAATCACAAAAAAAAAATAATTTAATTCATAAACTAAGGCTGTCATATTTTATATATTTAAATGATTAACAAAAAAAAAAGATTAAATTAATCGGGTATAAATTTGGGCTGTCAAATTAAAGGTATTATCTCATGCGATTAATCACAGAAAATATAGCATTATTAATGTATAATCTAAGGCTGTCATATTTAATGTATTAATTCATGTGATTAATAAAAAAAATAAATTGCACTAATTCACGTATAAACTCGCGCTGTCAAAATAAAGGTATTATCTCATGTGATTAATCACAAAAACAGCTTCATCTATAAGCTAAGGCTGTCAAATGCAATGTATTTATTCATGTGATTAGTCCAAAAAAGTATTGCATTAATCAGGTAAAAACTAGGGCTGTCAAGTTAAAGGTATTATCTCATGTGATTAATCACACAAAAAATATTTTTATTTATAAACTAAGGCTGTCATATTTGATATATTTATGTGATTAATAAAAAAAAAAAAAGATTGCATTAATCGGGTATAAATTTGGGCTGTCAAATTAAAGGTATTATCTCATGCGATTAATCACAAAAAATATAGCATTATTAATGTATAAACTGAGGCTGTCAAATTAAAGGTATTCTCTCATGTGATTAATCACAAAAAAAAATAATTTAATTTATAAACTAAGGCTGTCATATATTATATATTTAAATGATTAATAAATTAAAAAAAAGATTGCATTAATCGGGTATAAATTTGGGTTGTCAAATTAAAGGTATTATCTCATGCGATTAATCACAAAAAATATAGCATTATTAATGTATAAACTAAGGCTGTCATATTTAATGTATTAATTCATGTGATTAATAAAAAAAAAAAATTGCACTAATTCACGTATAAACTCGCGCTGTCAAAATAAAGGTATTATCTCATGTGATTAATCACAAAAACAGCTTCATCTATAAGCTAAGGCTGTCAAATTTGTATTAATTCATGTGATTAGTCCAAAAAGGTATTGCATTAATCAGGTAAAAACTAGGGCTGTCAAATTAAAGGTATTATCTCATGCGATTAATCACAAAACATATAGCATTATTAATGTATAAACTAAGGCTGTCAAATTAAAGGTATTCTCTCATGTGATTAACCACAAAAAAAATATTTTAATTTATAAACTAAGGCTGTCATATTTGATATATTTATGTGATTAATTAAAAAAAAAAAGATTGCGTTAATCGGGTATAAATTTGGGCTGGCAAATTAAAGGTATTGTCTCATGCGATTAATCACAAGAAATATAGCATTATTAATGTATAAACTAAGGCTGTCAAATTCAAGGTATTATCTCATGTGATTAATTACAAAAAAATGTTTTAATTTATAAGCTAAAGTTGTCATATTTGATATATTAATTAATGTGATTAATCAAAAAAATATTGGATTAATCAGGTATAGACTTGGGCTGTCAAATTAAAGGTATTATCTCATGCGATTAAGCACAGAAAATATAGCATTATTAATGTATAATCTAAGGCTGTCATATTTAATGTATTAATTCCTGTGATTAATAAAAAAAAAATATAGCACTAATTTACATATAAACTTGCGCTGTCAAAATAAAGGTATTATCTCATGTGATTAATCACAAAAACAGCTTCATCTATAAGCTAAGGCTGTCAAATGCAATGTATTAATTCATGTGATTAGTCCAAAAAAATATTGCATTAATCAGGTAAAAACTAGGGCTGTCAAATTAAAGGTATTATCTCATGCGATTAATCACAAAAAATATAGCATTATTAATGTATAAACTAAGGCTGTCATATAAAAGGTATTCTCTCATGTGATTAATCACACAAAAAAATGATTTAATTAATAAACTAAGGCTGTCATATATTATATATTTAAATGATTAATAATAAAAAAAAAGATTGCATTAATCGGGTATAAATTTGGGTTGTCAAATTAAAGGTATTATCTCATGCGATTAATCACAAAAAATATAGCATTATTAATGTATCAACTAAGGCTGTCAAATTAAAGGTATTCTCTCATGTGATTAATCACCAAAAAAATACTTTCATTTATAAACGAAGGCTGTCATATGTGATTATATTTATATGATTAATAAATTTAAAAAAAGATTGCATTAATCGGGTATAAATTTGGGCTGTCAAATTAAAGGTGTTATCTCATGCGATTAATCACAGAAAATATAGCATTATTAATGTATAAACTAAGGCTGTCAAATTAAAGGTATTATCTCATGTGATTAATCACAAAAAAAATATTTTAATTTGTAAACTAAGGCTGTCATATTTGATATATTTATGTGATTAATAAAAAAAAAAGATTGCGTTAATCGGGTATAAATTTGAGCGGTCAAATTAAAAGTATTATCTCATGCAATTAATCACAAAAAATATAGCATTATCAATGTATAAACTGAGGCTGTCAAATTAAAGGTATTCTCTCATGTGATTAATCACAAAAAAATGTTTTAATTTATAAACTAAAGTTGTCATATTTGATGTATTAGTTAATGTGATTAATCAAAAAAATATTGGATTAATCAGGTATAGACTTGGGCTGTCAAATTAAAGGTATTATCTCATGCGATTAATCACAGAAAATATAGCATTATTAATGTATAAACTAAGGCTGTCATATTTAATGTATTAATTCATGTGATTAATAAAAAAAATAAATTGCACTAATTCACGTATAAACTCGCGCTGTCAAAATAAAGGTATTATCTCATGTGATTAATCACAAAAACAGCTTCATCTATAAGCTAAGGCTGTCAAATGCAATGTATTAATTCATGTGATTAGTCCAAAAAAGTATTGCATTAATCAGGTAAAAACTAGGGCTGTCAAATTAAAGGTATTATCTCATGCGATTAATCACAAAAAATATAGCATTATTAATGTATAAACTAAGGCTGTCATATAAAAGGTATTCTCTCATGTGATTAATCACAAAAAAAAAGATTTAATTAATAAACTAAGGCTGTCATATATTATATATTTAAATGATTAATAATAATAAAAATATTGCATTAATCGGGTATAAATTTGGGCTGTCAAATTAAAGGTATTATCTCATGCGATTAATCACAAAAAATATAGCATTATTAATGTATAAACTGAGGCTGTCAAATTAAAGGTATGCTCTCATGTGATTAATCACAAAAAAAAATAATTAATTTATAAACTAAGGCTGTCATGTTTTATATATTTAAATGATTAATAAAAAAAAAAGATTAAATTAATCGGGTATAAATTTGGGCTGTCAAATTAAAGGTATTATCTCATGCGATTAATCACAGAAAATATAGCATTATTAATGTATAAACTAAGGCTGTCATATTTAATGTATTAATTCATGTGATTAATTAAAAAAAAAAAAAGCACTTATTTACGTATAAACTCGCGCTGTCAAAATAAAGGTATTATCTCATGTGATTAATCACAAAAACAGCTTCATCTATAAGCTAAGGCTGTCAAATACAATTTATTAATTCATGTGATTAGTCCAAAAAAATATTGCATTAATCAGGTAAAAACTAGGGCTGTCAAATTAAAGGTATTATCTCATGCGATTAATCACAAAAAATATAGCATTATTAATGTATAAACTATGGCTGTCATATAAAAGGTATTCTCTCATGTGATTAATCACAAAAAAAAAGTATTTAATTTATAAACTAAGGCTGTCATATATTATATATTTAAATGATCAATAATGAAAAAAAGATTGCATTAATCGGGTATAAATTTGGGTTGTCAAATTAAAGGTATTATCTCATGCGATTAATCACAAAAAATATAGCATTATTAATGTATAAACTAAGGCTGTCAAATTAAAGGTATTATCCCATGTGATTACCGTATTTTCCGCACTATAAGGCGCACCTAAAAACCACAAATTTTCTCAAAAGCTAACAGTGCGCCTTATAACCCGGTGCGCTTTATTACGATTAATTTTCATAAAGTTTCGATCTCGCAACTTCGGTAAACAGCCGCCATCTTTTTTCCCGGTAGAACAGGAAGCGCTTCTTCTTCTACGCAAGCAACCGCCAAGGAAAGCACCCGCCCCCATAGAACAGGAAGCGCTTCTTCTTCTACCCGCCCCCGGAAGAAGAAGAAAAAACGCGCGGATATCACCGTACGTTTCATTTCCTGTTTACATCTGTAAAGACCACAAAATGGCTCCTACTAAGCGATCCGGTTCATAAAAAGACGCAATCTCTCCATCCGCACACGGATTACTACCGTATTTCACAGCAACTGAACCGCACTGTGGAACGGGAGCACGTACGGTGAATATTCGCACCACAGGGAATGAGAAGTCATCCTTCACTGTGGTTCTAGCTTGCCATGCTAACTTCCACTCATGGTGATATTCAAAAGGAAGACCTTGCCAAAAGAGACCTTTCCAGCCGGCGTCATCATAAAAGCTAACTCGAAGGGATGGATGGATGAAGAAAAGATGAGCGAGTGGTTAAGGGAAGTTTACGCGAAGAGGCCGGGTGGCTTTTTTCACACAGCTCCGAAGGCGAACACACCTTCACTAAGACGGGCAGACAGCCTCGGACGACATACGCCAACATCTGCCAGTGGATCGTAAATGCCTGGGCAGATATTTCGGTCACAACTGTGGTCCGAGCTTTCCGGAAGGCAGGATTCACAGAACAACAGCGACACTGACTCCCGATGACTTCTACGAGACGGAACCGGCCATTTTGGATACCACGCTTGCGCAACTTTTCAATTCGGACACCGAAGACGAAGAATTCGAAGGATTTACGAATGAAGAATAACTTCAGAAGGTGAGCGCTATGTTTATTTTGTGTGTTGTGACATTAACGTTCGAGCAGCATTATGTTACTATTGCTCTACACCATTTTGAATTTTACTATGTTTGTGATTGCACATTTGCGTACATTTTGGGACAGAGTTGTTAGAACGCTGGTTTTCAATATATTATTAAAGTTTGACTGAACTATCTGACTGTTTTTTTGACATTCACTTTAGCGCAGCGTTTTTTTGACATTCACTTTAGCGCAGCGTAGGCGCGGCTTATAGTCCGGGGCGGCTTATTGGTGGACGAAATTATGAAATATGTAATTCATAGAAGGTGCGGCTAATAATCCGGTGCGCCTTATAGTGCGGAAAATACGGTAATCACAAAAAAAAAATAATTAATGTATAAACTAAGGCTGTCATATAAAAGGTATTCTCTCATGTGATTAATCACAAAAAAAAAAGATTTAATTAATAAACTAAGGCTGTCATATATTATATATTTAAATGATTAATAATAATAAAAATATTGCATTAATCGGGTATAAATTTGGGCTGTCAAATTAAAGGTATTATCTCATGCGATTAATCACAAAAAATATAGCATTATTAATGTATAAACTGAGGCTGTCAAATTAAAGGTATGCTCTCATGTGATTAATCACAAAAAAAAATAATTAATTTATAAACTAAGGCTGTCATATTTTATATATTTAAATGATTAATAAAAAAAAAAGATTAAATTAATCGGGTATAAATTTGGGCTGTCAAATTAAAGGTATTATCTCATGCGATTAATCACAGAAAATATAGCATTATTAATGTATAAACTAAGGCTGTCATATTTAATGTATTAATTCATGTGATTAATTAAAAAAAAAAAAAGCACTTATTTACGTATAAACTCGCGCTGTCAAAATATAGGTATTATCTCATGTGATTAATCACAAAAACAGCTTCATCTATAAGCTAAGGCTGTCAAATGCAATGTATTAATTCATGTGATTAGTCCAAAAAAATATTGCATTAATCAGGTAAAAACTAGGGCTGTCAAATTAAAGGTATTATCTCATGCGATTAATCACAAAAAATATAGCATTATTAATGTATAAACTAAGGCTGTCAAATTAAAGGTATTATCTCATGTGATTAATCACAAAAAAATATTTTAATTTATAAACTAAGGCTGTCATATTTGATATATAAAAAAAAATTGCACTAATTCACGTATAAACTCGCGCTGTCAAAATAAAGGTATTATCTCATGTGATTAATCACAAAAACAGCTTCATCTATAAGCTAAGGCTGTCAAATGCAATGTATTAATTCATGTGATTAGTCCAAAAAAGTATTGCATTAATCAGGTAAAAACTAGGGCTGTCAAATTAAAGGTATTATCTCATGCGATTAATCACAAAAAATATAGCATTATCAATGTATAAACTAAGGCTGTCAAATTAAAGGTATTATCTCATGTGATTAATTACAATAAAATGTTTTAATTAATAAGCTAAAGTTGTCATATTTGATATATTAATTAATGTGATTAATCAAAAAAATATTGGATTAATCAGGTATAGACTTGGGCTGTCAAATTAAAGGTATTATCTCATGCGATTAATCACAGAAAATATAGCATTATTAATGTATAAACTAAGGCTGTCATATTTAATGTATTAATTCATGTGATTAATAAAAATAAAAAAAATAGCACTTATTTACGTATAAACTCGCGCTGTCAAAATAAAGGTATTATCTCATGTGATTAATCACAAAAACAGCTTCATTTATAAGCTAAGGCTGTCAAATGCAATGTATTAATTCATGTGATTAGTCCAAAAAAATATTGCAATTAATCAGGTAAAAACTAGGGCTGTCAAGTTAAAAGTATTATCTCATGCGATTAATCACAAAAAATATAGCATTATTAATGTATAAACTAAGGCTGTCAAATTAAAGGTATTATCTCATGTGATTAATCACACAAAAAAATGATTTAATTAATAAACTAAGGCTGTCATATATTATATATTTAAATGATTAATAATAAAAAAAAAGATTGCATTAATCGGGTATAAATTTGGGTTGTCAAATTAAAGGTATTATCTCATGCAATTAATCACAAAAAATATAGCATTATTAATGTATAAACTAAGGCTGTCAAATAAAAGGTATTCTCTCATGTGATTAATCACCGAAAAAATATTTATAAACGAAGGCTGTCATATGTGATATATTTATATGATTAATAAAAAAAAAAATGATTGCATTAATCGGGTATAAATTTGGGCTGTCAAATTAAAGGTATTATCTCATGCGATTAATCACAGAAAATATAGCATTATTAATGTATAAACTAAGGCTGTCATATTTAATGTATTAATTCATGTGATTAATAAAAAAAAAAATTGCACTAATTCACGTATAAACTCGCGCTGTCAAAATAAAGGTATTATCTCATGTGATTAATCACAAAAACAGCTTCATCTATAAGCTAAGGCTGTCAAATGCAATGTATTAATTCATGTGATTAGTCCAAAAAAAATATTGCATTAATCAGGTAAAAACTAGGGCTGTCAAATTAAAGGTATTATCTCATGCGATTAATCACAAAAAATATAGCATTATTAATGTATAAACTAAGGCTGTCAAATTAAAGGTATTATCTCATGTGATTAATCACACAAAAAAATGATTTAATTAATAAACTAAGGCTGTCATATATTATATATTTAAATGATTAATAATAAAAAAAAAGATTGCATTAATCGGGTATAAATTTGGGTTGTCAAATTAAAGGTATTATCTCATGCAATTAATCACAAAAAATATAGCATTATTAATGTATAAACTAAGGCTGTCAAATTAAAGGTATTATCTCATGTGATTAATTACAATAAAATGTTTTAATTAATAAGCTAAAGTTGTCATATTTGATGTATTAATTAATGTGATTAATCAAAAAAATATTGGATTAATCAGGTATAGACTTGGGCTGTCAAATTAAAGGTATTATCTCATGCGATTAATCACAGAAAATATAGCATTATTAATGTATAAACTAAGGCTGTCATATTTAATGTATTAATTCTTGTGATTAATAAAAAAAAAAAAAAAGCACTTATTTACGTATAAACTCGCGCTGTCAAAATATAGGTATTATCTCATGTGATTAATCACAAAAACAGCTTCATTTATAAGCTAAGGCTGTCAAATGCAATGTATTAATTCATGTGATTAGTCCAAAAAAATATTGCAATTAATCAGGTAAAAACTAGGGCTGTCAAATTAAAGGTATTATCTCATGCGATTAATCACAAAAAATATAGCATTATTAATGTATAAACTAAGGCTGTCAAATTAAAGGTATTATCTCATGTGATTAATCACACAAAAAAATGATTTAATTAATAAACTAAGGCTGTCATATATTATATATTTAAATGATTAATAATAAAAAAAAAGATTGCATTAATCGGGTATAAATTTGGGTTGTCAAATTAAAGGTATTATCTCATGCAATTAATCACAAAAAATATAGCATTATTAATGTATAAACTAAGGCTGTCAAATAAAAGGTATTCTCTCATGTGATTAATCACCAAAAAAATACTTTCATTTATAAACGAAGGCTGTCATATGTGATATATTTATATGATTAATAAAAAAAAAATTATTGCATTAATCGGGTATAAATTTGGGCTGTCAAATTAAAGGTATTATCTCATGCGATTAATCACAGAAAATATAGCATTATTAATGTATAAACTAAGGCTGTCATATTTAATGTATTAATTCATGTGATTAATAAAAAAAAAAAATTGCACTAATTCACGTATAAACTCGCGCTGTCAAAATAAAGGTATTATCTAATGTGATTAATCACAAACACAGCTTCATCTATAAAATAAGGCTGTCAAATGCAATGTATTAATTTATGTGATTAGTCCAAAAAAGTATTGCATTAATCAGGTAAAAACTAGGGCTGTCAAGTTAAAAGTATTATCTCATGCGATTAATCACAAAAAATATAGCATTATTAATGTATAAACTAAGGCTGTCAAATTAAAGGTATTATCTCATGTGATTAATCACAAAAAAATATTTTAATTTATAAACTAAGGCTATCATATTTGATATATTTATGTGATTAATAAAATAAAATAAAAGATTGCGTTAATCGGGTATAAATTTTGGGCTGGCAAATTTATACCAGCCCAAATTGTCTCATGCGATTAATCACAAGAAATATAGCATTATCAATGTATAAACTAAGGCTGTCAAATTCAAGGTATTATCTCATGTGATTAATTACAAAAAAATGTTTTAATTTATAAGCTAAAGTTGTCATATTTGATGTATTAATTAATGTGATTAATCAAAAAAATATTGGATTAATCAGGTATAGACTTGGGCTGTCAAATGAAAGGTATTATCTCATGCGATTAATCACAGAAAATATAGCATTATTAATGTATAATCTAAGGCTGTCATATTTAATGTATTAATTCCTGTGATTAATAAAAAAATATATAGCACTAATTTACATATAAACTTGCGCTGTCAAAATAAAGGTATTATCTCATGTGATTAATCACAAAAACAGCTTCATTTATAAGCTAAGGCTGTCAAATGCAATTTATTAATTCATGTGATTAGTCCAAAAAAATATTGCATTAATCAGGTAAAAACTAGGTCTGTCAAGTTAAAAGTATTATCTCATGCGATTAATCACAAAAAATATAGCATTATTAATGTATAAACTAAGGCTGTCAAATTAAAGGTATTATCTCATGTGATTAATCACAAAAAAATATTTTAATTTATAAACTAAGGCTGTCATATGTGATATATTTATGTGATTAATAAAACAAAAAGATTCCGTTAATCGGGTATAAATTTGGGCTGTCAAATTAAAGGTATTATCTCATGTGATTAATCACAAAAAATATAGCATTATCAATGTATAAACTGAGGCTGTCAAATTAAAGGTATTAATTCATGTGATTAATAAAAAAAATATATAGCACTAATTTACGTATAAACTTGCACTGTCAAAATAAAGGTATTATCTCATGTGATTAATCACAAAAAAAAAAAAATTAATTTATAAACTAAGGCTGTCATATATTATATAGCTAAATGATTAATAAAAAAAAAAAGATTGCATTAATCGGGTATAAATTTGGGTTGTCAAATTAAAGGTATTATCTCATGCGATTAATCACAAAAAATATAGCATTATTAATGTATAAACTGAGGCTGTCAAATTAAAGGTATTCTCTCATGTGATTAATCACAAAAAAAATAATTTAATTTATAAACTATGGCTGTCATATTTTATATATTTAAATGATTAATAATTAAAAAAAAGATTAAATTAATCGGGTATAAATTTGGGTTGTCAAATTAAAGGTATTATCTCATGCGATTAATCACAGAAAATATAGCATTATTAATGTATAAACTAAGGCTGTCAAATTAAAGGTATTATCTCATGTGATTAATCACAAAAAAATATTTTAATTTATAAACGAAGGCTGTCATATGTGATATATTTATATGATTAATAAAAATAAAAAAAAGATTCCATTAATCGGGTATAAATTTGGGCTGTCAAATTAAAGGTATTATCTCATGCGATTAATCACAGAAAATATAGCATTATTAATGTATAAACTAAGGCTGTCATATTTAATGTATTAATTCATGTGATTAATAAAAAAAAAAAAAATTGCAATAATTCACGTATAAACTCGCGCTGTCAAAATAAAGGTATTATCTCATGTGATTAATCACAAAAACAGCTTCATGTATAAGCTAAGGCTGTCAAATGCAATGTATTAATTCATGTGATTAGTCCAAAAAAAATATTGCATTAATCAGGTAAAAACTAGGGCTGTCAAATTAAAGGTATTATCTCATGCGATTAATCACAAAAAATATAGCATTATTAATGTATAAACAAAGGCTGTCATATAAAAGGTATTCTCTCATGTGATTAATCACAAAAAAAATTATTTAATTTATATACTAAGGCTGTCATATATTATATATTTAAATGATTAATAATAAAAAAAAGATTGCATTAATCGGGTATAAATTTGGGTTGTCAAATTAAAGGTATTATCTCATGCGATTAATCACAAAAAATATAGCATTATTAATGTATAAACTGAGGCTGTCAAATTAAAGGTATTCTCTCATGTGATTAATCACAAAAAATAATAATTTAATTTATAAACTAAGGCTGTCATATTTTATATATTTAAATGATTAATAAAAAAAAAAGATTAAATTAATCGGGTATAAATTTGGGTTGTCAAATTAAAGGTATTATCTCATGCGATTAATCACAGAAAATATAGCATTATTAATGTATAAACTAAGGCTGTCATGTTTAATGTATCAATTCATGTGATTTATAAAAAAAAAAATATAGCACTAATTTACGTATAAACTCGGGCTGTCAAAATAAAGGTATTATTAATCACAAAAACAGCTTAATGTATAAGCCAAGGCTATCAAATGGAATGTATGAATTAAAGTCATTAGTCCTAAGAAATATTGCATTAATCAGGTAAAAACTAGGGCTGTCAACTTAAAGGTATTATCCCATGCGATTAATCACAAAAAAATAGCTAAATATTTAAACTAAGGCTGTCATAATTGATGTATTAATTCATGCGATTAATAAAAAAATGATTGCACTAATTTAGGTATAAACTTGCGCTGTCAAAATAAAGGTATTATCTCATGCGATTAATCACCAAAAATATAGCATTAGTAATGTATAAACTGAGGCTGTCAAATTAAAGGTATTCTCTCATGTGATTAATCACAAAAAAATGTTTTAATTTATAAACTAAGACAGTCATATTTGATATATTTATATGATTAATAAAAAATATATATATTGCATTGCCGGGTATAAATTTGGGCTGTCAAATTCAAAGTATTCTCATGCGATTAATCACAAAAAATATAGCACTATTAATGTATAAACTAAGGCTGTCAAATTTAAGGTATTATCTCATGTGATTAATAAAATATTTGATATATTAATTAATGTGATTAATCAAAAAAAAATATCGGATTAATCAGGTATAAACTTGGGCTGTCAAATTAAAGGTATTATCTCATGCAATTAATCACAAACAAATAGCTTAATGTATAAACTAAGTTTGTCAAATTTAATGAATTAATTCATGTGATTAATCAAAATAATATTGCATTAATCAGATATAAACTTGGGCTGTCAAATCAAAGGTATTGTCTCATACAATTATACACAAAAAAATAGCTTAATGTAAAAACTAAGGCTGCCAAAATGTAAAGTACGAATTTATGTGATTAGTCCTAAGAAATATTGCATTAATCAGGTAAAAACTAGGGCTGTCGACTTAAAGGTCTTATCTCATGCGATTAATCACAAAAAAAAATAGCTTAATGTAATATTTTTATATTAATTAATGCGATTAATCAAAAAAATATTGCACTAATTTAGGTATAAACTTGAGCTGTCAAAATAAAGATATTATCTCATGCGATTAATCTTAAAACATATAGCATTATTATTAAATGAACTAAGGCTGTCAAATTGTATGTATTAATTCATGAATATAAAGACAATATAAAATGCATCCATAAACGTGGATGCATATGCAAAAGTGCAATATATTTATCTGTACAGTAATCTATTTATTTATATCTGCACCTTATTGCTCTTTTATCCTGCACTACCATGAGCTAATGCAACAAAATGTTGTTCTTATCTGTACTGTAGAGTTCAAATTTGAATGATAATAACAAGGAAGTCTAAGTCTAAGGTTGTTGGTTCTGCACCAGTCAACCAGATGTTTCACCTCCTCCCTGTAGTCCATGTCGTTGTTGTCATATACATACATCCATCCCTGTACATTGTTATGATAAAATGATAAAAGTTGTAAATGATAAATAATAATGATGTTAGTATATGTGTACGTGAAATACTTTATCTACTTACAAATTAGGAGACACTAGAGAATGGGAGCTATTAATCAAAAGTTGTTCACTGACTGATACGTCCACACACACACACACACACATACCACACACACACATACCATACACATACACACACACAGTCTTGTATTTGTTACCTTCTTGAGACCTCCGAAAAATTCCTACCTCTTTAGGACCCCCCTTTCTAGATATATAAAGATTTATATTTACAACATTGATAAGATATAAATACTATGCAAATATAAAAAAAAGCTTGTTGTGAAAAATGAGTTGGAATTTCACAAGAAAAAGAAGTCGTAATTTTACTCGACAAAAGTCCCAATTTTATAAGAAAACTTAGAAATTTGGGCGATATTATAATAATAATCGGAATTTTACTTGGCAAAATTATGGCATAATTTTACTCAAAATATGTCATTATTTTACAAGAACAACAAAAAAAAAAGGCAAAATTGTGATAAAAGTCGGAATTTTCTATGACAAATGTCACCATTTTGCTTTAAAAAGTAAAAATGTTAGACAAAAAAGTAATATTTTTACAAGAAAATATTGCAGTATTGCAGAGACAGAAAGAATATGAGAAATTGTTCCCGATTTTGTACGAAAAAAGTCGGCACATTGTGAGAAAAAAACTGCTTTTAGTTAATTAATTTTTATGTTTGTAATTGGTTTTTAATCTTCATTATTTACTTCAAGTTATTACAGAATGTCTATATATACATATTTTGGTTTTTTTTAATTAATTTTGGCCAAAGGGGGCGCATTTCAATTTCTTAGACACACTTGTTATTTCATAGGTTGGCCAGAGGGGGAGCACTTTTAAAACCGAGACACAGTCAATTTGAAAAATCCCTCCTTTTTGGGACCACCCTAATTTTGATAGATTTCACCACCAGGGGTGCTAATGAGACATTCTCTATTAGATGCAATGGTTTTCCGTATTGGGACCATGATTTATGTCATCACTTGTTCACCGGTCCTCATATGGAAGGTACTTTTCCTTGTTGATGTCTCGAGAAGAATACAAGAACACACACACACACACACACACACACACACACACACACATAGTCTTGTATTTGTTACCTTCTTGAGACCTCCGAAAAATGCCTACCTTTTTAGGACCACCCTTTCTAGATATATAAAGATTTGTATTTACAACATTAATAATACGTACATACTATGCAAATATAAAAAAGCTTGTTGTGAAAAATTAGTTGGAATTTCACAAGAAAAAGAAGTCGTAATTTACTCGACAAAAGTCACAATTTTATAAGAAAACTTAAAAATTTGGACAATATTATAATAATAATCGGAATTTTACTTGGCAAAATTATGGCATAATTTTACTCAAAATATGTCATTATTTTACAAGAACAACAAAAAAAATGGCAAAATTGTGATAAAAGTCGGAATTTTCTATGACAAATGTCACCATTTTGCATTAAAAAGTAAAAATGTTAGACGAAAAAGTAATATTTTTACAAGAAAATATTGCAGTATTACAGAAACAGAAAGAATATGAGAAATTGTTCCCAATTTTGTACGAAAAAAGTCGACACATTGTGAAAAAAAAACTGCTTTTAGTTAATTAATTTTTTTGTTTGTAATTGGTTTTTAATCTTCATTATTTACTTCAAGTTATTACAGTATGTCTATATATACATATTTTGGTTTTTTTAAATTAATTTTGACCAAAGGGGGCGCATTTCAATTTCTTAGACACACTTGTTATTTCATAGGTTGGCCAGAGGGGGAGCACTTTTAAAACCGACACACAGTCAAATTGAAAAATCCCTCCTTTTTGGAACCACCATAATTTTGATAGATTTCACCACCAGGGGTGCTAATGAGACATTCTCTATTAGATGTAATGGTTTTCCGTATTGGGACCATGATTTATGTCATCACTTGTTCACCGGTCCTCATATGGAAGGTACTTTTCCTTGTTGATGTCTCAAGAAAAATACAAGAACACACACACACACACACACACACACACACACACACACACACACACACACAGTCTTGTATTTGTTACCTTATTGAGACCTCTGAAAAATGCCTACCTCTTTAGGACCACCCTTTCTAGATATACAAACATTTGTATTTACAACATTGATAATACATAAATACTATGCAAATATAAAAAAGCTTGTCGTGAAAAATGAGTTGGAATTTCACAAGAAAAAGAAGTCGTAATTTTACTCGACAAAAGTCACAATTTTATAAGAAAACTTAAAAATTTGGGCGATATTATAATAATAATCGGAATTTTACTTGGCAAAATTATGGCATAATTTTACTCAAAATATGTCATTATTTTACAAGAACAACAAAAAAAAATGGCAAAATTGTGATAAAAGTCGGAATTTTCTATGACAAATGTCACCATTTTGCATTAAAAAGTAAAAATGTTAGACGAAAAAGTAATATTTTTACAAGAAAATATTGCAGTATTACAGAAACAGAAAGAATATGAGAAATTGTTCCCGATTTTGTACGAAAAAAGTCGACACATTGTGAGAAAAAAACTGCTATTAGTTAATTCATTTTTTTGTTTGTAATTGGTTTTTAATCTTCATTATTTACTTCAAGTTATTACAGTATGTCTATATATACATATTTTGTTTTTTTTAAATTAATTTTGGCTAAAGGGGGCGCATTTCAATTTCTTAGACACACTTGTTATTTCATAGGTTGGCCAGAGGGGGAGCACTTTTAAAACCGACACACAGTCATTTTGAAAAATCCCTCCTTTTTGGGACCACCCTCATTTTGATAGATTTCACCACCAGGGGTGCTAATGAGACATTCTCTATTAGATGCAATGGTTTTCCGTATTGGGACCATGATTTATGTCATCACTTGTTCACCGGTCCTCATATGGAAGGTACTTTTCCTTGTTGATGTCTCAAGAAGAATACAAGAACACACACACACACACAGTCTTGTATTTGTTACCTTATTGAGACCTCCGAAAAATGCCTACCTCTTTAGGACCACCCTTTCTAGATATATAAAAATGTGTATTTACAACATTGATAATATATAAATACTATGCAAATATAAAAAAGCTTGTTGTGAAAAATGAGTTGGAATTTCACAAGAAAAAGAAGTCGTAATTTTACTCGACAAAAGTCACAATTTTATAAGAAAACTTAAAAATTTGGACAATATTATAATAATAATCGGAATTTTACTTGGCAAAATTATGGCATAATTTTACTCAAAATATGTCATTATTTTACAAGAACAACAAAAAAAAATGTCAAAATTGTGATAAAAGTCGGAATTTTCTATGACAAATGTCACCATTTTGCTTTAAAAAGTAAAAATGTTAGACAAAAAAGTAATATTTTTACAAGAAAATATTGCAGTATTGCAGAAACAGAAAGAATATGAGAAATTGTTCCCGATTTTGTACGAAAAAAGTCGGCACATTGTGAGAAAAAAACTGCTTTTAGTTAATTAATTTTTATGTTTGTAATTGGTTTTTAATCTTCATTATTTACTTCGTTATTACAGTATGTCTATATATACATATTTGGGTTTTTTAAATTAATTTTGGCCAAAGGGGGCGCATTTCAATTTCTTAGACACACTTGTTATTTCATAGGTTGACCAGAGGGGGAGCACTTTTAAAACCGACACACAGTCAATTTGAAAAATCCCTCCTTTTTGGGACCACCCTAATTTTGATAGATTTCACCACCAGGGGTGCAAATGAGACATTCTCTATTAGATGCAATGGTTTTCCGTATTGGGACCATGATTTATGTCATCACTTGTTCACCGGTCCTCATATGGAAGGTACTTTTCCTTGTTGATGTCTCAAGAAGAATACAAGAACACACACACACACACACACACACACACACAGTCTTGTATTTGTTACCTTATTGAGACCTCCGAAAAATGCCTACCTCTTTAGGACCACCCTTTCTAGATATATAAAAATGTGTATTTACAACATTGATAATATATAAATACTATGCAAATATAAAAAAGCTTGTTGTGAAAAATGAGTTGGAATTTCACAAGAAAAAGAAGTCGTAATTTTACTCGACAAAAGTCACAATTTTATGAGAAAACTTAAAAATGTGGGCAATATTATAATAATAATCGGAATTTTACTTGGCAAAATTATGGCATAATTTTACTCAAAATATGTCATTATTTTACAAGAACAACAAAAAAAAAATGGCAAAATTGTCATAAAAGTCGGAATTTTCTATGACAAATGTCACCATTTTGCATTAAAAAGTAAAAATGTTAGACAAGAAAGTAATATTTTTGCAAGAAAATATTGCAGTATTACAGAAACAGAAAGAATATGAGAAATTGTTCCCGATTTTGTACGAAAAAAGTCGACACATTGTGAGAAAAAAACTGCTTTTAGTTAATTAATTTTTTTGTTTGTAATTGGTTTTTAATCTTCATTATTTACTTCAAGTTATTACAGTATGTCTATATATACATATTTTGGTTTTTTTTAATTAATTTTGGCCAAAGGGGGCGCATTTCAATTTCTTAGACACACTTGTTATTTCATAAGTTGGCCAGAGGGGGAGCACTTTTAAAACCGACACACAGTCAATTTGAAAAATCCCTCCTTTTTGGGACCACCCTAATTTTGATAGATTTCACCACCAGGGGTGCTAATGAGACATTCTCTATTAGATGCAATGGTTTTCCGTATTGGGACCATGATTTATGTCATCACTTGTTCACCGGTCCTCATATGGAAGGTACTTTTCCTTGTTGATGTCTCAAGAAGAATACAAGAACACACGCACACACACACACACAGTCTTGTATTTGTTACCTTATTGAGACCTCCGAAAAATGCCTACCTCTTTAGGACCACCCTTTCTAGATATATAAAAATTTGTATTTACAACATTGATAATATATAAATACCATGCAAATATAAAAAAGCTTGTTGTGAAAAATGAGTTGGAATTTCACAAGAAAAAGAAGTCGTAATTTTACTCGACAAAAGTCACAATTTTATAGGAAAACTTAGAAATTTGGGCAATATTATAATAATAATCGGAATTTTACTTGGCAAAATTATGGCATCATTTTACTCAAAATATGTCATTATTTTACAAGAACAACAAAAAAAATGGCAATATTGTGATATTGTCGGAATTTTCTAAGACAAATGTCACCATTTTGCATTAAAAAGTAAAAATGTTAGACGAAAAAGTAATATTTTTACAAGAAAATATTGCAGTATTACAGAAACAGAAAGAATATGAGAAATTGTTCCCGATTTTGTACGAAAAAAGTCGACAAATTGTGAGAAAAAAACTGCTTTTAGTTAATTAATTTTTTTGTTTGTAATTGGTTTTTAATCTTCATTATTTACTTCAAGTTATTACAGTATGTCTATATATACATATTTTGTTTTTTTTAAATTAATTTCGGCCAAAGGGGGCGCATTTCAATTTCTTAGACACACTTGTTGTTTCATAGGTTGACCAGAGGGGGAGCACTTTTAAAACCGACACACAGTCAATTTGAAAAATCCCTCCTTTTTGGGACCACCCTAATTTTGATAGATTTCACCACCAGGGGTGCTAATGAGACATTCTCTATTAGATGTAATGGTTTTCCGTATTGGGACCATGATTTATGTCATCACTTGTTCACCGGTCCTCATATGGAAGGTACTTTTCCTTGTTGATGTCTCAAGAAGAATACAAGAACACACACACACACACACACACACACACACACACACACAGTCTTGTATTTGTTACCTTATTGAGACCTCCGAAAAATGCCTACCTCTTTAGGACCACCCTTTCTAGATATATAAAGATTTGTATTTACAATATTAATAATACGTACATACTACGCAAATATAAAAAAGCTTGTTGTGAAAAATGAGTTGGAATTTCACAAGAAAAAGAAGTCGTAATTTTACTCGACAAAAGTCACAATTTTATAAGAAAACTTAAAAATTTGGACAATATTATAATAATAATCGGAATTTTACCTGGCAAAATTGTGGCATAATTTTACTCAAAATATGTCATTATTTTACAAGAACACCAAAAAAAATGGCAAAATTGTGATAAAAGTCGGAATTTTCTATGACAAATGTCACCATTTTGCATTAAAAAGTAAAAATGTTAGACAAAAAAGTAACATTTTTACAAGAAAATATTGCAGTATTACAGAAACAGAAAGAATATGAGAAATTGTTTCCGATTTTGTACGAAAAAAGTCGACACATTGTGAGAAAAAAACTGCTTTTAGTTAATTAATTTTTTTCTTTGTAATTGGTTTTTAATCTTCATTATTTACTTCAAGTTATTACAGTATGTCTATATATACATTTTTTTTTTAATATTAATTTTGGCCAAAGGGGGCGCATTTCAATTTCTTAGACACACTTGTTATTTCATAGGTTGACCAGAGGGGGAGCACTTTTAAAACCGACACACAGTCAATTTGAAAAATTAAATTAAACAGATTTCACCACCAGGGGTGCTAATGAGACATTCTCTATTAGATGCAATGGTTTTCCGTATTGGGACCATGATTTATGTCATCACTTGTTCACCGGTCCTCATTTGGGAGGTACTTTTCCTTGTTGATGTCTCAAGAAGAATACAAGAACACACACACACACACACACACACACACACACGCACACAAACACACACACACACCCAAACATATGCATAGTGTAACTCTGTGCTCCAATTCCCTGCATGGGGACCAAGGGAGGCTTCAATTCAACCACCCACCCACCGGAAGCTCATTATTTCACCACTAAATGATGAATCATATTCGGGTGATCTCCACACACGTCAACAATTAAGCCAGCAGCAATGCAATTACAGATCAGGCAACGTGGCGATCGGACACTGATGTATCGCCAGGCTCCGACCTTTTACACCTGGGATGGATTAAATCCGTGAAGCCGAAGCTTTATTGGGCCAATAAAAGTGGACCCTTTTTATTTTCATGGGTAATTCTGGTTGCGGTTGGTAAATACGAGACCTGCTGGGGAACCCGTTATGTGTGCACGGCGGAAGAACGCGTAGTCAAGCGTACACGATAAAAACCACGGCAGACTTTATGGTAAAAGTGTCAGCTCGGTGGTCAGAATTTAACTGTAAAATAGTGTTTTTAACTCCAAATTATTGTCAAGTGATAACAGTACCACAGTTATGTTTCCGGTAAAACCTGGTAGCTCTGTCGCTAGAACTTTACTGTAAAAATAATGTTTTTAACTTCAGTTTATTGTCCAGCGACAACAGTACCACAGTTATTTATACGGTAAAAATTAGTAGCTCAGTCGCCAGAATTTTACTGTAAAATAGTATTTTTAACTCCAAATTATTATCAAGTAATAACAGTACCACAGTTATTTTTCCTGTAAAAACTGGTAGCTCTGTCGCCAGAATTGTACTGTAAAATAGTGTTTTTAACTTCAAATTATTGTCAAATGATAACAGTATCAGTGTTATATATACGGTAAAAATTGGTAGCTCAGTCGCCAGAATTTTACTGTAAAATAGTGTTTTTAACTCCAAATTATTGTCAAATGATAACAGTACCAGTGTTATTCATACATTAAAAACTGGTAGCTCAGTCGCCGGAATTTTACTGTGAAAAAGTGTTTTTAACTCCAAATTATTGTCAAGTGATAACAATACCACAGGTATTATACAGTGAAAACTGGTA
This sequence comes from Nerophis lumbriciformis, assembly GCF_033978685.3. Lineage (NCBI taxonomy): Eukaryota > Metazoa > Chordata > Actinopteri > Syngnathiformes > Syngnathidae > Nerophis > Nerophis lumbriciformis. Next base: position 33,989,190 of record NC_084573.2, read on the forward strand.
GCTCAGTCGTGAAAATTTTACTGTAAAATAGTGTGTTTAATTCCAAATTGTCAAGTGGTAACAGTACCACCGTTATCTATACGGTAAAAACTGGTAGCTCAGTCGCCATAATTTTACTGTGATGTACAGATTTTGACTCCAAATTATTGTCAAGTGTTAACAGTACCAGAATTATTTATACAGTAAAAACTGGTAGCTCAGTTGCCAGAATTTTACTGTAAAAATAGTGTTTCTAACTTCAGTTTATCGTCAAGTGACAAGAGCACCACCATTATTTATAAGTTAAAAACTGGTAGCTCAGTCGCCGGAATTTTACTGTAAAAATAGTGTTTTTAACTCCAAATTATTGTCAAGTGATAACAGTACCACAGTTGTTTATGGAATAAAAACAGGTAGCTCCGTCACCAGAACGTTACTATAAAATAGTGTTTTAACGCCATACTATTGTCAAGTGATAACAGTACCACAGTTATTTTTCCGGTAAAAACTGGCAGCTCAGTCACCAGAATTGTACTGTAACGTACAGATTTTGACTCCAAATTATTATCAAGTGATAACAGTACCACAGTTATTTATAGAGTAAAAATTGGTAGCTCAGTCACCAGAATTTTACTGTAAAATAGTGTTTTAACTCCATACTATTGTCAAGTGACAACAGTACCAGAATTATTTATACGGTAAAAACTAGTAGTCCAGTCACCAGAATTTGACTGTAAAATAGTGTTTTAAACTCCAAATTATTGTCAAGTGATAATAGTACCAGTGTTGTTTATGGAGTAAAAACTGGTAGCTCAGTCACCGGAATTTTACTGTAAAAATAGTGTTTTTAACTCCAAATTATTGTCAAGTGATAACTACCACAGTTATTTTTCCGGTAAAAACTGGCAGCTCAGTCGCCAGAGTTTTACTGTAACGTACAGATTTGGACTCCAAATTATTATCAAGTGATAACAGTACCAGAGTTCTTTATAGAGTAAAAACTGGTAGCTCAGTCGCCAGAATTTTACTGTAAAAATAGTGTTTTTAACTCCAAATTATTGTCAAGTGGTAACAGTACCACAGTTATTTTTAGAGTAAAAACTGGTAGCTCTGTCACCAGAATTTTACTGTAAAATAGTGTTTTCAACTCCAAATTATTGTCAAGTGATTACATTACCAGCGTTATTTACACGGTAAAAACTGGTAGCTCAGTTGCCAAAAGTATACTGTAAAATAGTGTTTTTTACTCCAAATTATTGTCAAGTGATAACAGTACCAGAATTATTTATACGGTAAAAACTGGTAGCTCAGTCGCCAGAATTTTACTGTAAAAATAGTGTTTTTAACTCTAAATTAGTGTCAAGCGACAACAGTACCACTATTTTTTATATGGTAAAAATTGGTAGCTCAATTGCCAGAATTTTACTGTAAGAATAGTGTTTTTAACTCTAAATTATAGTCAAGTGATAACAGTACAAACGTTATTTATACGGTAAAAACTGGTAGCTCAGTCGCCAGAATTTTACTATAAAATAGATAGATAGATAGATAGATAGATAGGTATTTATTGTCATTGCACAAGTACAACAAAACTTTGTTTTTAGCACAAACCCATTCAAGATTAGACAAACAGTGTACAGGGTTACAGAACAGGAACGCTGATGGGTCGCCATTTTAAGGCGCCCCGTAAAAGATGGGAAAAAGGTAAATGCTGGGGAAAAAGATAAGTAAAAAAAATACAATCTAGACTGGGCTCCTAAGGGGGCCTAGTCTGGAGTGGGAAAAAAACCTCCATGCAATGCACACATAAACACGTTACATTTAATCACGACAAACTCGCAACAGAGGGGCAGGGATTTGGGACCCTGGAGGTCAACTGCTGCTATGAAGCGCTGCCATCCGACCATCACCCCGAGAAAGAAGCGGTGGTGAAGGCGTGGGGGGGGGTGGAGTGTCATTGAGGTGTCCTCGGTGGTGTTTTTCAGAACAGCCTGGTCCTGTTTCCACAGCGTCAAGGCCATAAAATCTGCTGTCCTTGTTTTTACAATGCATTATTTTATGGGGGGGAAAAAAGCAATTTTCACAGTAAAATTAGTGCAAAACGACATCTTGCTTTGCTCCTTATATGGTCATACGATCATTATTTTGGGTGAGTTATTCTGTTTCTGGGGAGGAAAGGGGGCGGGGCTGTGGGTAGGTCCCCGGGGGCCCCTTCAGGAAACAGTAGCTATGTATCTTTTTTTATTTTTTTATTATATGAGCCAATACAAATGATCTGGCCAGACATTTAACAAACAACACTGCTCAGTGTACGTTTGGGAACTGAGGAGACACATTTTTGAGGTGGAATTTTTTCAGAAAATACTTCTTTTTTTTCATGTTTTTCCTAATAAATTCAGTTTACAAAAAAAAGATAACATTTGAGGCGCTGTGGCTTAGCCTAGGGTTAGGGTTAGGGTGTCCTCGGTGGTTTTTTTCAGAACAGCCTGGTCCTATTTCCGCAGCGTCAAGGCCATAAAATCTGCTGTCCTTGTTTTTACAATGCATTATTGTATGGGGGTGAAAAAAAAGCAATTTTCACAGTAAAATTCCTGCGAGTGACCTGCAAGTTATTTTCAAAGTAAACTCTAGTGTATCTCCACTGAAGAAAGGACAACAAGGCCCCTGCTCTTACTCGTTTCTCCCAAGCATAGGATAGACTTACCGATGGCAATGCGGGAAAAAAAACAACTCCCGCCATCATGGAGGTCAGACCCGACGTGGTAAAAGTGCTCGGAAAGTGAAGAATCAACATTGGCTACATGCCCAGTGCAGGCTGCTCAACCTCCGCGACCATCATCAAGGATCAAGACAGTGTCCTTGGACATGTAAAAGGATCTGACCCTATAAAATCGCCAAAATGTTATATTTGCTTTTTATGACTGCATTTTATACGTCCTTCATGTGTTCTCTAATAGAGGTCAAAGTCTCTTCAGGATGCCACAGGCTTTAGTTTTGATTATGTCTAAATATATATTATAGGTGACTAAGTAGATCATCCGTAATTATTAGAGCAATTCAGCTTTTCTAATTATGTACCAATTTTTTTTTGACATTTTTTCCAAAATATTTACTGTTGTTTTTTTCATCATGTACCGTATTTTTCGGACTATAAGTCGCAGTTTTTTTCATAGTTTGGCCGGGCTCCAGTGTGACTTATATGTTTTTTTCCTTCTTTATTATGCATTTTTGGCGGGTGCGACTTATACTCCAGTGCGACTTATATATGGTTTTTTCCTTCTTTATTATGCATTTTCGACCGGTGCGACTTATACTCCGGTGCGACTTATACTCCGAAAAATACGGTAATAAATAAATACATACGATAATAATTTGATTGTTTATGGAAATAGTGATGTTCGGTAACACATTTCAGTGTTTAAAATTGTTGTAACGTTTCAAATTATTTATTTATTAATAAGTTAGTATTTAATTTTTTAATTAACTAACAAAATATATATTTTTTTAAGTATATTTTATTTTTGTTTTGAGAGCTAATATTTTATATCAGGGGAGTCCAAGGGCTGCAAGTCAAGTATGGAGGGGTAATTTTGATATTTTTGTTATTTAAAAAAAAAAATTACACATTTTAAAGACAAAATGGTGACTAAAGATATTGTTATGAATGTTAAGTTTGCCCATATATTAGCCGTACCGGACTATAAGTCGCAGATACAGTACATATGTTGTGAAATTACTTATTTACACATAATTATTTTGTAAATGTTTATTTACATACCTTAATTGTTTCCAAATGGCAGTAAAACGGCTGATTAAACAAAACATAGGTCATGGTCTTGGACCCACTAGCTGCGGAAGCTAGCTCTCCAATTTTCCGGGCTACAGAGCTCACCGGTATATAAGCCACACCCACTAAATTTCAGGGGGGTTAATATTTGCCCATATATTAGCCGTACCGGACTATAAGTCGCAGATACAGTACATACGTTGTGAAGTTACTTATTTACACATAATTATTTTGTAAATGTTTAGTTACATACCTTTATTGTTTCCAAACGGCAGTAAAACGGCAGATTAAACAAAACAGAGGTCATGGTCTTGGACCCACTAGCTGCAGAAGCTAGCTCTCCAATTTTCCCGGACTATAGAGCTCACGGGTATATAAGCCGCAACCACTAAATTTCAGGGGGAAAATATTTTTCCATATATTAGCCGCACCGGTCGCAGATATATACGTTGTGAAATTAGTTATTTACACAGAAATATTTAGTAAATGTTTATTTACATTCCTTAACTGTTTCCAAATGGCAGTAAAACGGCAGATTAAACAAAACAAAGCTCATGGTCATGGACCCACTAGCTGCGGAAGCTATCTCTCCAATTTTCCGGACTATAGAGCACACCGGTTTATAAGCCGCACCCACTAAATTTGGGTGGGAAAAATATATTTTCCATAAATTAGCCGCACCGAATGTTAAGTTAATTAATTATTTTCAGCTTACATTCTGATTGTTTTCTCTTCTTTTTTACATTTCTACTGTTGTTTTTTTAGACAGGTATGTTACATTTTGCAAACACACAACGTTTTGGATTTTAGAAGACAAGGGACAAGCGGTAGAAAAATGGATGGATGGACATTACATATATGTGCACAAAATATCAGTATCGGATCGTAATCGCCGATACCAGCCTGAATTTTACCCAGTATCAGACTGGAAAGAAAATCCGTGTGTGTAGGTCTTGCTCCTCCGGGTTCTTCGGACCACCAAAAGTGTTTTATTTTACAATAAAACGTGCAAAGTCTTTTGGGTGCTTTTCAGCAGTTGTCTGTCTACCAAGTGAGCACACGAATGGTTTCTCTCCAGTGTCGCGTCTCGCTCGTCTTCGCTCTCCACCATCAATCCGACCAACTCTCTCCAACTCCCGGCTGCTGCCTTTAACAGAGCGACGGGTGATTAGATAAACGTGCCCAGGTGGGCCATCTACGCACCTGTCGCTGATCTCGAAGCCGGTCCTGGCACACCCCGCTTCGCTGCAGGTCCGCAGGCCACGCCCCCCCCCACACCGTGGTGTCGCACATCACGAGAAAAAAAACTATCTCAAAACCCATTGCATTAGATCTGGGGTGTCCAAACTTTTTGACTGGGGGGGCCACATTGGGCTAAAAACATTTGCCTGAAATATATACATATGTGTATATATAATAATATAATGGATATATAATTAATAATTACTATAATTGGATATTAAGAGTATGTGAAAGTTTGACTCCTACCTTGCTTACCTTCAGGACAGCATCCTTCAAGTTTTGTAATCAATCAGAAATATCAAGCAGCTAAAATGTGCCAAACATGGATAAGTGTGGAGAGAGTGTTTTGGCATTTTTCTCCCATCATGCATTGCAATTGATTTAAAGTGGTGTAATTTTGATTATTTATAGTGGTTGGCTGTTTTTTTTACAATATCCACAAAGTTTAGTGAGCAGGTGTGCGTTATGTGTCGCATGTTTGTTGACTTATTGTGCTGGGTGATTTTTTTTTTCTGGGCCATGACCAGTGTTGGGACTAACGTGTTACAAAGTAACGCGTTACTGTAACGGCGTTAGTTTCGGCGGTAACTAGTAATCTAACGCGTTATTTTTTTTAATTCAGTAATTTAGTTACCGTTACTACATGATGCGTTACTGCGTTATTTCACGTTACTTTTGATGTAGTATCGGCTAGAAACAGAAGCGCTGCGGTGTCGTTCTTCTGAATCTTCCTCTGTCACAAGCCGGAGAGAAGAAAAGAGGCGCGGTCTATGTGTGTGTGTGGGTGTGGGTGTGGGGAAAAAAAGTTGTTGGCACGTTCAGTCCACACACAGCGTGGTCATGGCGAGTGGAGTAACGGAGGAGCTTGAACGCCCCCGCCATTGAATCGGTGTGTTTATAAGTGCAGACTCGGTTGTGCAAAACGAGGGTTTTAAAACACATGCTGAACGTGCTTGAACCACGTTACGACATCCCGTCGCGCACCCACTTCAGCAATAAGATTGTGCCAGATCTTTATGAGCAGGAGAAGAAAAAAGTTGTGGATGAACTATCCCGAGCATCAGCTGTTGCGCTCATGACAGACGGGTGGACGTCCAGCGGAACTATAAGCGCTCACTTCATCACAGCAGACTGGGAGATGAGAAGACACGCCCCCTCTACGAGAGTCACCTTGCGCAGGTGCTGACACAAGCAGTGGAGGAATGGAAGATAAAGATATCCCAGTCACACGTGATAATGCCAAAAATCAAATAATTACAGAGAATGAGGCAGGACTGGGACCACAGATAGGTGCTTTGCACATGTAGTGAATTTGGCATCACAGAAGGGAATCTCAGTCAATAGGATGGAGCGCCTCTTTGGGAGGATCAGGAAGGTTTCTTACTTCCACCCAAGCACAACAGCTGCTCATGTGCTTAAGACAAAGCAAGAAATGCTAAAGCTGCCTGCTCATACATGATGTCCCAACGAGGTGGAACTCCTCTTATGATATGTTGGAGCAGCAGGCAGCTATATACTCTGCATTGACCCACAACACCCTGAAGACAAATGTCACCCTGTCTGATGATGATGTGAGAGTGGCAGGTGAGGTCCTCCAGGTGCTTAAACCCCTCAAAAGTGTTCCATCTCTACTGAGCACTGAAACTTCACCATCTGTGTCAATGATCCTGCCACTGAAAACAAGTATTCTACAATCCATGGCTCCAAGTGTGGAAGACAGCAGCATCACTCCAGATGTCAGGCTTTATGTTTCAAGGAAGATGATGTGCCTTCTTATGTTGCACTTTAACTTGTTTTTTATTCATGGTCATTGGTCCAAGTTTAAAGAAAGGAGGAATGCCTTTTTATGTTGCACTGTTTTTCATTAATTACGTTAAAAGGAAAATAAAAATGTATGTCAAGTTGATCAACAGATTGTATTATTCTCCAGTGCAATAACAGTACTGAAATGAAGGCAAAAAGGGCATTAATGGGAGCTTTAAAAAAAAAAAAAGTAACTAAATCGTTACTTTTCACAGTAACGCATTACTTTTTGGTGTAAGTAACTGAGTTAGTAACTGAGTTACTTTTGAAATAAAGTAACTAGTAACTGTAACTAGTTACTGGTTTTCAGTAACTAACCCAACACTGGCCATGACTAGGGAAGGTTGTTTGGATTGGGTCATATCAGTTAATGCTATGCATGTAGTCTTTAGTAAGTCACTGCCCTGAGTCACTCACGACGGTGATAAATAAGCAACTATCAAATTGCCAGATATCTAAATGTATTATGTCCAGACGTCTTGTTGAACTTGTGCCGTCTCACGGGTCAAATCGGAGTCGCTGGCTGCAATAGATTAAAAAAAGAAAAACTCAAACAATGTTCCTGTCATTTTATTTTTAATCATCCAAATTTAAATGGATGCAGCTAATTTTATGTGACAGTTTTAGCTACGATTCCGTGAAATCATTGCAGGAATATTTGTTGTTTTGAAAAACCATCGCACCAGCAGGCAAGCACTCAAAAACTTCCCGTGTAAAAGACAGACTGACAAAAATTATTAAAAGATACATTTTTAATTAAAATCCCCCTCCCCAAAACGCGAAGTATTCAAACTTTGAAATGACGAAAAGTCGTTCTTGCTCTGATGAGGCCTGCAGTCTTCCGCTTCCTGTCGGTTTGGATTGTCTTCCTGCTGGTGCCGTGCAGCGACTTGCAGCCCACGTCCGCAAAGCTCCGCCGACACGACACGTTTGACGTGAAAAGTGCATGATGGATACCACGGGGCAGAGTAGGAAAAACAAGTGTTGACATTTGGACACGCTTCAAATGTGCAGTGGAGGGAAACTGCTGAATGACTGGGACAGAATCACAGTTTCTACCGAATAACCGCAAGGAAAACATGAAACCAAAACCACCAGTCAGGCACTTGAATACAAACATAATATACCATATTTTCCGGACTATATACTAAGCCACTAAATTTTAGAAGACAAAAATATGTTTCCATATATATTTCCATATATATGGAAACATATATATTGTGAAATTAGTTATTTACACAAAAATATTTTATATACCTTAATTGTTTCCAAACGGCAGTAAAATGGCGGATTAAACAAAACAGAGGTCATGGACCCACTAGCTGCGGAAGCTCGCTCTCCAATTTTCCGGACTATAGAGCTCACCGGTATATAAGCCGCAACCACTAAATTTCAAGGGGGAAAATATGTTTCCATATATTAGCTGCACCGGACTATAAGTCGCAGAAATATACATTCTGAAATTAGTTATTTACACAGAAATATTTTGTAAATGTTCATTTACATACCTTAATTGTTTCCAAATGGCAGTAAAATGGAGGATTAAACAAAACAGAGGTCATGGTCATGGACCCACTAGCTGCAGAAGCTAGCTCTCCAATTTTCCGGACTATAGATTGCACCGGTATATAAGCCGCACGCGCAAAATTTTAGGGATGAAAATATTGTTCCGTATATTAGCCGCACCGGACTATAAGTCACAGATACAGTATATACGTTGTGAAATTAGTTATTTACACAGAAATATTTTGTAAATGTTTATTTACATACCTTTATTGTTTCCAAACGGCAGTAAAACGGAAGATTAAACAAAACAGATGTCATAGTCATGGACCCACTAGCTGCGGAAGGTAGCACTTTAATTTTCCGAACTATAGGGCTCACCGATATTTAAGCCGCACACACTAAATTTCAGGGGGAAAAATATTTTTCCATTTATTAGCCGCACCGGACTATAAGTCGCAGATATATACGTTGTGAAATTAGTTATTTACACAGAAATATTTTGTAAATGTTTATTTACATACCTTAATTGTTTCTAAACGGCAGTAAAATGGTGGATGAAACAAAACAGAGGTCATGGTCATGGACTCACTAGCTGCGGAAGCTAGCTCTCCAATTTTCCGGACTATAGAGCACACCGGTTTATAAGCCGCACCCACTAAATTTGGGTGGGAAAAATATATTTTCCATAAATTAGCCGCACCGGACTATAAGTCGCAGATATATACATTCTGAAATTAGTTATTTACACAGAAATATTTTGTAACTGTTTTTTTACATACCTTTATTGTTTCCAAACGGCAGTAAAACGGAAGATTAAACAAAACAGATGTCATAGTCATGGACCTACTAGCTGCCGGTGTGCTCTATAGTCCGGACTATAGAGCGCACCGGTATATAAGTCGCAGATATATACATTCTGAAATTAGTTATTTACACAGAAATATTTAGTAAATCTTTTTTTACATACCTTTATTGTTTCCAAACGGCAGTAAAACGGCAGATAAAACAAAACAGAGGTCATGGTCATGGACCCACTAGCTGCGGAAGCTAGCTCTCCAATTTTCCAGACTATAGAGCTCACCGGTTTATAAGCCGCACCCACTAAATTTGGGGGGGGGGGGATATATTTTCCATAAATTAGCCGCACCGATAAGTCGCAGATATATACATTCTGAAATTAGTTATTTACACAGAAATATTTTGTAAATGTTTATTTACATACCTTAATTGTTTCTAAACGGCAGTAAAACGGCGGATCAAACAAAAGAGAGGTCATGGTCATGGACCCACGAGCTGCAGAAGCTAGCTCTCCAATTTTCCGGACTATAGAGCACACCGGTATATAAGCCGCACCCCACTAAATTTTAGGGGGGAAAATATTTTTCCATATATTATCCGCACTGGACAATAAGTCACAGATATATACGTTGTGAAATTAGTTATTTACACAGAAATATTTAGTAAATGTTTATTTACACACCTTAATTGTTTCCAAACGGCAGTAAAACGGCAGATTTAACAAAACAGAGATCATGGTCATGGACCCACTAGCTGCGGAAGCTAGCACTCCAATTGCACGGGCTACAGAACTCACCAGTATATAAGCCGCACCCACTAAATTTCAGGGGGGTAAATATTTGCCCATATATTAGCCGTGCCGGACTATAAGTCGCAGATACAGTACATACGTTGTGAAATTACTTATTTACACATAATTATTTTGTAAATGTTTAGTTACATACCTTTATTGTTTCCAAACGGCAGTAAAACGGCAGATTAAACAAAACAGAGGTCACAGTCTTGGACCCACTAGCTGCGGAAGGTAGCACTTTAATTTTCCGAACTATAGGGCTCACCGGTATATAAGCCGCACCCACTAAATTTCAGGGGGGGAAATATTTTTCCATATATTAGCCGCACCGGACTATAAGTCGCAGATACAGTATGTATGTTGTGAAATTAGTTATTTACACATAAATATTTTGTAAATGTTTATTTACATACCTTTATTGTTTCCAAACGGCAGTAAAATGGCAGATTAAACAAAATAGAGGTCATGGTCATGGACCCACTAGCTGCGGAAGCTCGCACTCCAAATTTCCGGACTATAAAGCACACCGGTATATAAGCCGCACCCACTAAATTTCAGGGGGAAAATATTTTTCCATATATTAGCCGCACTGGACTATAAGTCTCAGATATATACATTCTGAAATTAGTTATTTACACAGAAATATTTTGTAAATGTTTATTTACATACCTTTATTGTTTCCAAACGGCAGTAAAACGGGGGATTAAGCAAAACAGAGCTCATGGTCATGGACCCACTGGCTGCGGAAGCTAGCTCTCCAATTTTCCGGACTATAGAGCTCACCGGTATATAAGCCGCAACCACTAAATTTCAAGGGGGAAAATATGTTTCCATATATTAGCCGCACCGGACTATAAGTCGCAGATATATACGTTGTGAAATTAGTTATTTACACATAAATATTTTGTAAATGTTTTTTTACATACCTTTATTGTTTCCAAACGGCAGTAAAATGGCAGATCAAACAAAACAGAGGTCATGGTCATGGACCCACTAGCTGCGGAAGCTCGCTCTCCAATTTTCCGGACTATAGAGCTCACCGGTATATAAGCCGCAACCACTAAATTTCAGGGGGGAAAATATATTTCCATATATTAACCGCACCGGACTATAAGTCGCAGATATATACATTCTGAAATTAGTTATTTACACAGAAATATTTTGTAAATGTTAATTTACATAGCTTAATTGTTTCCAAACGGCAGTAAAATGGCAGGATTAAACAAAACAGAGGTCATAGTCATGGACCCACTAGCTGCAGAAGCTAGCTCTCCAATTTTCCGGACTATAGAGTGCACCGGTATATAAGCCGCACCCACTAAATTTCAGGGGGGAAAATATTTTTCCATATATTAGCCGCACCGGACTATAAGTCGCAGATACAGTATGTATGTTGTGAAATTAGTTATTTACACAGAAATATTTTGTAAATGTTTATTTACATACCTTAATTGTTTCTAAACGGCAGTAAAATGGTGAATGAAACAAAACAGTGGTCATGGTCATGGACCCACCAGCTGCGGAAGCTAGCTCTCCAATTTTCCGGACTATCGAGCACACCAGTATATAATTCGCAGATATATACAATCTGAAATTAGTTATTTACACAGAATATTTTGTAAATATTTATTTACATACCTTTATTGTTTCCAAACGGCAGTAAAACGGCAGATTAAACAAAACAGAAGTCATGGTCTTGGACCCACTAGCTGCGGAAGCTAGCTCTCCAATTTTCCCGGACTATAGAGCTCACCGGTATATAAGCCGCACCCACTAAATTCCAGGGGGCAAAATATTTTTCTATATATTAGCCGCACCGGACTATAAGTCACAGATATATACAATGTGAAATTAGTTATTTACACAGAAAAAGTTTGTAAAAGTTTATTTACATACCTTTATTGTTTCCAAACGGCAGTAAAATGGCAGGATTAAACAAAACAGAGGTCATGGTCATGGACCCACTAGCTGCAGAAGCTAGCTCTCCAATATTCCGGACTATAGATTGCACCGGTATATAAGCCGCACCCACTAAATTTCAGGGGGGGGAAATATTTTTCCATATATTAGCCGCACCGGACTATAAGTCGCAGATACAGTATATACGTTGTGAAATTAGTTATTTACACAGAAATATTTTGTAAATGTTAATTTACATAGCTTAATTGTTTCCAAACGGCAGTAAAATGGCAGGATTAAACAAAACAGAGGTCATGGTCATGGACCCACTAGCTGCAGAAGCTATCTCTCCAATTTTCCGGACTATAGATTGCATCGGTATATAAGCCGCACCCACTAAATTTCAGGGGGGGAAATATTTTTCCATATATTATCCGCACCGGACTATAAGTCGCAGATACAGTATATACGTTGTGAAATTAGTTATTTACACATAAATATTTTGTAAATGTTTTTTTACATACCTTTATTGTTTCCAAACGGCAGTAAAATGGGAGATTAAACAAAATAGAGGTCATGGTCATGGACCCACTAGCTGCGGAAGGTAGCACTTTAATTTTCCGAACTATAGGGCTCACCGGTATATAAGCCGCACCCACTAAATTTCAGGGAGGAAAATATTTTTCCATATATTAGCCGCACCGGACTATAAGTCGCAGATATATACATTCTGAAATTAGTTATTTACACAGAAATATTTTGTAAATGTTTATTTACATACCTTAATTGTTTCTAAACGGCAGTAAAATGGTGGATGAAACAAAACAGTGGTCATGGTCATGGACCCACTAGCTGCGGAAGCTATCTCTCCAATTTTCCGGACTATAGAGCACACCGGTTTATAAGCCGCACCCACTAAATTTGGGTGGGAAAAATATATTTTCCATAAATTATCCGCACCGGACTATAAGTCGCAGATATATACATTCTGAAATTAGTTATTTACACAGAAATATTTTGTAAATGTTCATTTACATAGCTTAATTGTTTCCAAACGGCAGTAAAACGACGGATCAAACAAAACGGAGGTCATGGTCATGGACCCACGAGCTGCGGAAGCTAGCTCTCCAATTTTCCGGACTATAGATTGCACCGGTATATAAGCCGCACCCACTAAATTTCAGGGGGGAAAATATTTTTCCATATATTAGCCGCACCGGACTATAAGTCGAAGATACAGTATATACGTTGTGAAATTAGTTATTTACACATAAATATTTTGTAAATGTTTTTTTACATACCTTTATTGTTTCCAAATGGCAGTAAAATGGCAGATTAAACAAAATAGAGGTCATGGTCATGGACCCACTAGCTGCGGAAGGTAGCACTTTAATTTTCCGAACTATAGGGCTCACCGATATTTAAGCCGCACACACTAAATTTCAGGGGGAAAAATATTTTTCCATTTATTAGCCGCACCGGACTATAAGTCGCAGATATATACATTCTGAAATTAGTTATTTACACAGAAATATTTTGTAAATGTTTATTTACATACCTTAATTGTTTCTAAACGGCAGTAAAATGGCGGATTAAACAAAATAGAGGTCATGGTCATGGACCTACTAGCTGCAGAAGCTAGCTCTCCAATATTCCGGACTATAGAGTGCACCGGTATATAAGCCGCACCCACTAAATTTCCATATATTATCCGCACCGGACTATAAGTCGCAGATACAGTATATACGTTGTGAAATTAGTTATTTACACAGAAATATTTTGTAAATGTTTAATTACATACCTTTATTGTTTCCAAACGGCAGTAAAACGGCAGATTAAACAAAACAGATGTCATGGTCATGGACCCACTAGCAGATATTAACATTGTGAAATTACTTATTTACACAGAAATATTTTGTAAATCCAATTTGTGATTCTTATTCAAACCGATTTAAAAATGTATAATTTTTTTTTAAATAAAAATCAATATTTGGACTATGGTTTAGGCCATCTCCATGCAACCAAAATGAGTTTTTTTTCCAACCTGTAACCTGTTTTGAAAAAAGATTAATGACAACTGTTGTACCCAATAAAACATTGCGAGAATCGGTTTGAATCCATACTCCTGTTGAATAGAGAATCGAGTCTGAATTGTATCGTTCACAAAAGGAATCAGAATCTGTTCCAATCGTTGGGTGTTCAAACGTTTCACACCTGTGTTTGACACTAGCCTTGGTGTGCCACAAGGTTCAATATTGTGCCCGCTATTATTTAGTATGTACGACCACAAATTTTGTCCGTCCAATATACAAACCCCGTTTCCATATGAGTTGGGGAATTGTGTTAGATGTAAATATAAACGGAATACAATGATTTGCAAATAATTTTCAACCCATATTCAGTTGAATGCACTACAAAGACAAGATATTTGATGTTCAAACTCATAAACTTTATTTATTTTTTGCAAATAATAATTAACTTAGAATTTCATGGCTGCAACACGTGCCAAAGTAGTTGGGAAAGGGCATGTTCACCACTGTGTTACATGGCCTTTCCTTTTAACAACACTCAGTAAACGTTTGGGAACTGAGGAGACACATTTTTGAAGCTTCTCAGGTGGAATTCTTTCCCATTCTTGCTTGATGTACAGCTTAAGTTGTTCAACAGTCCGGGGGTCTCCGTTGTGCTATTTTAGGCTTCATAATGCGCCACGCATTTTCAATGGGAGACAGGTCTGGACTACAGGCAGGCCAGTCTAGTACCCGCACTCTTTTACTATGAAGCCACGTTGATGTAACACGTGGCTTGGCATTGTCTTGCTGAAATAAGCAGGGGCGTCCATGGTAACGTTGCTTGGATGGCAACATATGTTGCTCCAAAACCTGTATGTACCTTTCAGCATTAATGGCACCTTCACAGACGTGTAAGTTACCCATGTCTTGGGCACTAATACACCCCCATACCATCACACATGCTGGCTTTTACACTTTGCGCCTATAACAATCCGGAAGGTTTTTTTTCCTCTTTGGTCATGAAGTCCACAGTTTCCAAAAACAATTTGAAATGTGGACTCGTCAGACCACAGAACACTTTTCCACTTTGTATCAGTCCATCTTAGATGAGCTCAGGCCCAGCGAAGCCGACGGCGTTCCTGGGTGTTGTTGATAAACGGTTTTCGCCTTGCATAGGAGAGTTTTATCTTGCACTTACAGATGTAGCGACCAACTGTAGTTACTGACATTGGGTTTCTGAAGTGTTCCTGAGCCCATGCGGTGATATCCTTTACACACTGATGTTGCTTGTTGATGCAGTACAGCCTGAGGGATCGAAGGTCACGGGCTTAGCTGCTTACGTGCAGTGATTTCTCCAGATTCTCTGAACCTTTTGATGATATTACAGACCGTAGATGGTGAAATCCCTAAATTCCTTGCCATAGCTGGTTGAGAAAGGTTTTTCTTAAACTGTTCAACAATTTTCTCACGCATTTGTTGACAAAGTGGTGACCCTCGCCCCATCCTTGTTTGTGAATGACTGAGCATTTCATGGAATCTACTTTTATACTTAATCATGGCACCCACCTGTTCCCAATCTGCCTGTTCACCTGTGGGATGTTCCAAATAAGTGTTTGATGAGCATTCCTCAACTTTATCAGTATTTATTGCCACCTTTCCCAACTTCTTTGTCACGTGTTGCTGGCATCAAATTCTAAAGTTAATGATTATTTGCAACAAAAAAAAAAAAAATGTTTATCAGTTTGAACATCAAATATGTTGTCTTTGTAGCATATTCAACTGAATATGGGTTGAAAATGATTTGCAAATCATTGTATTCCGTTTATATTTACATCTAACACAATTTCCCAACTCATATGGAAACGGGGTTTGTACTTTGGCAGAATTAGCCTCAAGTCGTGTGTATACTTCCAGTCCTTCACAATAAAAGTGGTGAGCGCAACATCCTGTCTGACTGAGAGCAGCTGCATTACTCAAAAAGGTGGGTTAAGCAACCTCGAGATAAGCACTTTCCTCTCAATCTGGGAAGTTTTCCTCGACCCAAATTCCCCTTCAACCGCTTCTTTGTCTAAGTGTATCACCCGGAGAAAAAAACTCAATGAACGACCAACTGAGCTGCAATCAATACCGCAGCTCCCGCTCAAATAAAGTGAGGGCTTTTCTTCCTTTTTTTTTTTTTTTTTTTTATTTATTTGCCGGATTCACAAGATTAACCGAAAACGATTTGTGTATTTTTTCCACTCGCTGCTCAAAAATATTGACTTCCCGCAAATGTTTTTGTTTTGTTTTGTTTTATGGATTTTAAGACATTAAAGCCACTTTTTTTTTTTAACCTGGCTAACTTCATGTGAGAGTCAGGGTAAAAAAAAAAAAGTGGACTGGTCAGCATGACACTAACACATTTTCACACCTGTGAACCAAATGTTTTATACATAATAATAATAATAATAATAGATTCTCGCAATGTTTTATTGGGTACAACAGTTGTGCTTAATCTTTTTTCAAAACAGGTTACAAAAAAAACAAACTCATTTTGGTTGCATGGAGATGGCCTAAACCATAGTTCAAATATTGATTTGTATTTTTAAAAAATTGTAAATTTTTAAATCGGTTTGAATAAGAATCACAAATTGGATTTACAAAATATTTCTGTGTAAATAAGTAATTTCACAACATATATATCTGCTAGTGGGTCCATGACCATGACCTCTGTTTTGTTTAATCCGCCATTTTACTGCCGTTTGGAAACAATTAAGGTATGTAAATAAACATTTATAAAATATTTTTGTGCAAATAACTAATTTCAGAATGGTATATATCTGCGACTTATAGTCCGGTGCGGCTAATTTATGGAAAATATATTTTTCCCACCCAAATTTAGTGGGTGCGGCTTATAAACCGGTGTGCTTTATAGTCCGGAAATTTGGAGAGCTAGCTTCTGCAGTTAGTGGGTCCATGACCATGACCTCTGTTTTGTTTAAACCGCCATTTTACTGTCATTTGGAAACAGTTAAGGAATGTAAATAAACATTTACTAAATATTTCTGTGTAAATAACTAATTTCACAACGTATATATCTGCGACTTATAGTCCGGTGCGGCTAATATATGAAAATATATTTTTCCCACCCAAATTTAGTGGGTGCGGCTTATAAACCGGTGTGCTTTATAGTCCGGAAATTTGGAGTGCGAGCTTCCGTAGCTAGTGGGTCCATGACCATGACCTCTGTTTTGTTTAATCAGCCATTTTACTGCCGTTTGGAAACAATTAAGTTATGTAAATAAACATTTACAAAATATTTCTGTGTAAATAACTAATTTCACAACGTATATGTATATATGTATATATTCATTTCACACCATATTCATTGCACTTCTACATTTTTTTAACATTTTTATATATTTGCACATTGTTTTTCTAGCATGCACACATCGCACTGTATGGAATGGCCTCAATCTCGTTACCTTGCATAATGACAATAAAGCTGATTCTGATTCTCTGATTCTGATTCTGTATATATCTGCGACTTATAGTCCGGTGCGGCTAATTTATGGAAAATGTATTCCCCCCCCCCCAAATTTAGTGGGTGCGGTTTATAAACCGGTGTACTCTATAGTCCGGAAAATTGGAGAGATAGCTTCCGCAGTTAGTGGGTCCATGACCATGACCTCTGTTTTGTTTAATCAGCCATTTTACTGCCGTTTGGAAACAATAAAGGTATGTGAATAAACATTTACAAAATATTTCTGTGTAAATAACTAATTTCACAACGTATGTATCTGCGACTTATAGTCCGGTGCGGATAATATATGGAAAAAATATTTCCCCCCCTAAAATTTAGTGGGTGCGGCTTATATGCCGGTGCACTCTATAGTCCGGAAAATTGGAGAGCTAGCTTCCGCAGCTAGTGGGTCCATGACCATGACCTTTGTTTTGTTTAATCCTCCGTTTTACTGCCGTTTGGAAACAATTAAGTTATGTTAATAAACATTTATAAACTATTTCTGTGTAAATAACTAATTTCAGAATGTATATATCTGCGACTTATAGTCCGGTGCGGCTAATTTATGGAAAATGTATTTCTCCCCCCCCCCAAATTTAGTGGGTGCAGTTTATAAACCGGTGTGCTCTATAGTCCGGAAAATTGGAGAGATAGCTTCCGCAGTTAGTGGGTCCAAGACCATGACCTCTGACCTTTTTGTAAAAGCACTTTAAATTGAACAAAAATCAAAAACAAAACTAGAACAACAAATAGCTGCCCCCAACGAGTAAGATAAATAATAAAATAAAATAACAAAACTAGAACAGCCTAATAGCTAGAACTAGCACACATAAATCTAACAAAAGGCTTTTTTAAAAAGAAGGGTTTTTAAGCCTTTTTTTAAAAGCATCCACAGTCTGTGGTGCCCTCAGGTGGTCAGGGAGATCGTTCCACAGACTGGAAACGGCGGAGCAGAAAACCCGGTCTCCCATGGTTCAGAGCTTTGTCCTCGGAGGTTGGAGGAGGTTAGCCTGTCCAGAGCAGAGGTGTTGTGTGGAAGATTTGGGGGCAGTTCTTTGACATATATATGTATTAATATAATGGATGCATAATCAATACTTAATATATTTAGATATTAAGAGTATTCGATAGTTCGACTCTTACCTTGTATACCTTTGGCACTTCAAGTTCATATGTGAGTCAAGGCAGGTGGCCAAATACTTTTGGCAATATAGTGTATATATGTACTGTCCGGTTCAAACACTGATGACATCTATTAAACAGGACAAGAAGCAAAGAATCAAACAGAGACAGAATTCAATGTGGTTCAGCGAGGAGAAACGTATACATCTGTACCCTTGTACAGTGTCATTACGCTCTAACAGAATTATTTGGATATTCCCTGTTTACATAACAACAGCTGTTTCTAAAGGAGTGGGGGGAGGGGGGTATGTAAACAGCCCTTGTTTTTGGTCACATTAACTCGGGATGATGTTTGATAAGAAATTATCGAGTTCGAGCCTATTATCGAATCCTCTTATCGAGTCCAGATAGGTTGTTGTATATGGAAAAAAATATTTGGTTTAACAAAAGCTCACTTTTATTATATAAGAAAAAAATAAAATCTAATAAATAAATAAATATTGACTGTTACCCCCCTAAAAAAATTAAATAAAATAAGTAGATATTGACTGTTGTCACCCAAAGTATATTAAGTGGGATTTTTCAGAAAAACAAATATATACAGTAACACAAAAACAACCTGTCTCTGTGATCACTATAGGTGTATAAATAATAATATAGTGTTAAATAAAATCAGTCTCTTGGGCACAAAACTTAAAATAATACAACTCTCCAAAAAGTTAACTTCTGCTGCTATTTGACATAGCTGTTTGTTATGATGCTTTGACATTTTTGCACTTGATTTCTTTATTGAAAGAAAATTCTATGAAGAGAAAAGTTGTTTGCAAATGTGGTCACAATGCTAAAAAATGAAAGGTTAAAGCTAAAAAAAAAAAGAAATACACTTTATTGAGTTAACATTATTTCTTTATAGGGGGAAAGATGTGATGTTATGAGCTCGGGCGGGGGTCGGCAACCCTTCGGCTCTTTATTGCCGCCCTAGTGGCTCTCTGGAGCTTTTTCAAAAATGTATGAAAAATGGAAAAAGATGAGGGGGAAAAAATATATATTTTTTGTGTTAATATGGTTTCTGTAGGAGGACAAACATGACACAAACCTCCCTAATTGTTATAAAGCACACTGTTTATATTAAACATGCTTCGCTGATTCGAGTATTTGGCGAGCGCCGTTTTGTCCTACTAATTTTGGCGGTCCTTGAACTCACCGTAGTTTGTTTACATGTATAACTTTCTCCGACTTTCTAGGGCGTGTTTTATGCCACTTCTTTTTCTGTCTCATTTTGTCCACCAAACTTTTAATGTTGGGCGTGAATGCACAAAGGTGAGTTTTGTTGATGTTATTGACTTGTGTGGAGTGATAATCGGGCATATTTGGTCACTGCATGACTGCAAGCTAATCCATGCTAACATGCTATTTAGGCTAGCTATATGTACATATTGCATCATTATGCCTCATTTGTAGCTATATTTGAGGTCATTTAGTTTCCTTTAAGTCCTCTTAATTAAATTTATATCTCATGACAAACTATCTGTATGTAATATGGCTTTTAATTTTTTGCGGCTCCAGACAGATTTGTTTTTGTATTTTTGGTCCAATATGGCTCCTTCAACATTTTAGGTTGCCGACCCCCGAGCTAGGGAATATAACAACTACACTACCCAGCATGCAACGGGAGTGACGAGCATGCGCGGTAGCCCCGAAAAGTGTTGTTGCATGTCGCCACGCCGGCAGCTAAGAATGAGGTTATGAGCACGCTGTGAAAGTAAACGTCAAGAACTCAGCCAACACGCCTCGTCTGCATTATTTATAATTAGACAGACAACACATATACAGTGTGATTTTGTTTTGTTTACAACATGGGTGTCAAACTCTGGCCCGCGGGCCAAATCTGCATTCACCACTAATTCTCATACTTGCCAACCCTCCCGGGAGACTCCCATATTTCAATGCCCCTCCCGAAATTCGTCACGTCCCCTCTTCGTCCAGTCCAACGAGCGCGGCCTTTCACAAGCGAATGCAACGCATACTTGATCTTCATTGATACAGGTTACACTGAGGGTGGCCGTATAAAAAAACTTTAATAATGTTGGAAATATGCGCCACACTGTGAATCCACACCAAACAAGAATGACAAACACATTTCGGGAGAACAGCCGCACCGTAACACAACATAAACACAACAGAACAAATACCCAGAACCGTTTGCAGCACTAACTCTTCCGAGACGCTACAAGGTGTGTGTGTGTGTGTAGGGGACGTTAAAAGCAGTGCCTGTAAGGCACGCCCCCAAGACTGTGGAATACGGGATATAATGACTGATGAATACCTTCGTTCGATAATGAAGGTTGCCTCAGCTCAAAGCCTGAGCCCCGACATTAAAGAACTAGCATCCAAGAAAAGATGGCAGGTATCTGGCTTGGGCACATCAGATTAGATCAGTGTGTTGCAAACTGAGCAGTTTAAAGTCCTGAATGGTTGGTTTATTCATTATTTTATTTTCTAATTTATTAACCTGTGGAAAAAGTTAATGTTGATATTTACCTCAGAAGGCTGCAAATAGAAAAGAGGCATTCAATTTTTATTTAAATTGTATTTGGTATGCCATTGATATTTTTTTAATTATTATTATTATTATTTGAAACTCGATTTTGCATGTCACTATAAAGTTATATAAGCTTATGTAACAGGTACGTTAGCTAGTATAGTAGACGTTCTCAATATTTGGGCTAATCAGAAGTCTAGATTACGATTTGGAGAGAGTAGGACAGACACAATTAAATGCTTTAAATTATACTGGTGTTATTTAAATATGTACAGTGCAACAAATAGTGGACAGACATTGATAGGAATGGCCATTCAAAACAAAAGAAAAAAACAGCAAGGGTTCAGGTAATTCATAACAGGTAGTATCAAAAGTTCTTAAAAGGTCATATGAGACTGATCGCAGTCCATATGCGCATTCAGAGTTCATACAGCCACACGGTTTGGGGTTGTGGGTATGGCAGTTTGTAGTGAGAGTTCAGTTTATGGGCAGGGTGTGTATGAGGTAGTGCAAAGGGCCGCAGAGCAATGAGGTGCGAGGCAAGGGGTTCGGCTATAAGCCGCCTACCGGCCCGACCCGAGCAGGTGGAGTTCAGGGGTTGAGAGGTGGAGATCCTTGGGCTCAGGCTCGAGGCCTATCTACAGCTCGCCATCCAAGACTTGGGGACCTGGCCTGCGTAAGCACAGGACCCGCAGTTCAATCAATGTGCGCACATAAACATCAACATTAAGTCATCTATCGTTCGACCTTCAATAAATAAGTTACACTTATTATTATCATTATTAGCTATAATACTGCTAACATTAACAATATTTAAACAATCACATGCATGTATAAAATAACAAACACGACAGTACACAGTGTTGTCACTATGACGGGAGTAACATTAACAATAACAGTGACGTCACTATGACGGGTGTAACCGCACACCAGCGGCAGTATTCATTCATTGTCTTTACCATAGCATAAAAAGTGCAAATGGCCTTAAAACGCCACAACACTCAGTTACCATATGTAAATACCCAAAATAAAGACTCGACATCAGTAGAAGCATTTAAGTCCCATCTTAAAACTCATTTGTATACTCTAGCCTTTAAATAGCCCCCCTGTTAGACCAGTTGATCTGCCGTTTCTTTTCTTTTCTCCTCTGCTCCCCTTTTCCTTGAGGGGGGGGGGGCACAGGTCCGGTGGCCATGGATGAAGTGCTGGCTGTCCAGAGTCGGGACCCGGGGTGGACCGCTCGCCTGTGCATCGGCAGGGAACATCTCTGCGCTGCTGACCCGTCTCCGCTCGGGATGGTGTCCTGCTGGCCCCACTATGGACTGGACTCTTACTATTATGTTGGATCGACTATGGACTGGACTCTCACAATATTATGTCAGACCCACTCGACATCCATTGCTTTCGGTCTCCCCTAGAGGGGGGGGGTTACCCACATATGCGGTCCTCTCCAAGGTTTCTCATAGTCATTCACATCGACGTCCCACTGGGGTGAGTTTTTCCTTGCCCGTATGTGGGCTTTGTACCGAGGATGTCGTTGTGGCTTGTGCAGCCCTTTGAGACACTTGTGATTTAGGGCTATATAAATAAAGATTGATTGATTGATTGATTGATTGACATAAATATAAATTCAATCAGATCAGAAACATTTGAGGAAACGGGATTAAAACCCGATGCTAACCGCCCATAGAAAATACATGGGTACAGCTAGTCGCTAGTATTAGCAAACAGATTCACTTACCAACTCGGCTTAATATCTTATCATCGACACACTCTCTCGTCGCAACACGTCCCTGATGTTCGGCACCTATAAGTTTACAATTAGTTGTAAAATGTTGGACGGTTGTTTTTACAATATGCAAGCAAACGACAACTTTAAAACATACCGGCTTCATATGTCCCCAGGCTTAGCCACCGCACCTAGCAGCCATCTCGGAATGCTGGATTTTATAGAGCGTGATTGGCTGCAGCGGGTCACGTGAGCGCGTGTGTTAAACTCGCGAGATTAAACGTGGAAACGGCGCAGGTAATATGAGGACATGCCATGAGAGGAAATATGGCTTATTTCTCACCCGTGTTACACCTTGCTTGTTCAATATTCAATGCAAATCAAGTTGGTCATAAAAGTGATCGTCATGTGTTTGTACCCTGCTCAAATCTCTCAGTAAAGTTATTCATTGGATTATACCTTTTGTTTTGAACTTTATTACACCTTGGAGCGCTTTTTCCGGTCCATTGTTTTTCCAGCTTTCGCTATCTGCGTCTTAATGACTGAGCTACGTGACGTCATTTCTCGTGATGTCACACGGGGCATTTCTGGTCGGGACGGGATTCGTTCCCTAGGGATTCGAATAAAGAACCAATTATTTTTCTTTACTATAGTGGTCTCGATAACGGGTACCGGTTCTCAAAAAGGGATTCGAGTCCCAAGACTCGGTTCTTTTCTTATCGAACAACCGGGAAAATCGGTTTCGAGTATCATCCCTGACATTAACACAGAAGAAAAAGATGCCTCGGGCTTGGACTGGTCCTGGATCGAGCTTTGGCAGGTCTTGGATGACAATAGAAAACCCCTCCCGTCCCCTCCCATCGTACACAGTGGAATTTTCCAAGCCTTTGACTTGGTGCAACAAAGACAGTTTTCGTCTGTTTACTGGGAACCCAGAGAACGGAAAGTGTTTTGATAATTTACATACAACTTTTCTGACATTGTCCAGTATGTGTTTTGTCCATAACGGCACACAGTTTGTGTACGTTGTTATGACTTCAAAAGCCAAGTTTATGTAATTTATGCAATCAATTTGGCTCAACTGCAGCCGCTATCATTTTTCAGTCAGTGCACTAACATTGTTACTGTTCAACATAATAAGTACAGCTCTTTGCCATCAGGAAATGATGGAGGTGAAGTGTGTGTGCGTGTGTGTGTGTGCGTGCATTTTGGTCAAGATGAATTGGTGCTGCACACTTCATTTACACTCAATCAAGGAGGTCCAAGTGTTAAGTGGGGTGAAAATGATCGCGGCGTCTTCTTGAATGCAACGTGTTCATTAGCCGCTTCCAGATCATTCCCACCCAATAAGCAACCAATTCAAAATCATAGTTATTAGGTTTAGGGGCAAATAGAATATGCTATTATATCCGGCACATTTCCATTGCTGTTTTAGTCTGCAGGTTAATGACTTGATTACACGGCAGAGCAAATGTTTACTGTGAGGGTTAGCGAGGAGATCAGAATGACTTTCCTCTTCTTTCCGCACTGCAAAAAGTCAGCGTTCAAAAACAAGAAGAAGAAAAAACACACAAAAATAAGGGGTATTTTATTTGAACTAAGCAAAAATTATCTGCCAATAGAACAAGAAAATTTGGCCCGTCAAGACTTTCCAAAACAAGTAAAATTAGCTAACCTCAATGAACCCCAAAAATACCTTAAAATAAGTATATTCTCACTAATAACAAGTGCACTTTTCTTGGTAGAAAAAAAAAGGGGATCTTTATGCTCAATATGTTGAAAAATATTCTAAATTAAGTAAATGCTAGTGCCATTATCTTGACATAATGATATGCGCTCGGCATTACATTTCTTGAAACCAGCGAACTTGTACTAAAAACGAATTTATTGTTCTTAATGGAACGGCAACAAGGCAACCGCTTGTTACTCTCGGGGTCTCCTAGCCCATACTTGCCAACCTTGAGACCTCCAATTTCGGGAGGTGGGGGGGAGGGGAGTGGGCGTGGTCGGGGGTAGGGGCGGGGGCGTGGTTAAGAGGGGAGGAGTATATTTACAGCTAGAATTCACCAAGTCAAGTATTTCATATATATATATATATATATATATATATATATATATATATATATATATATATATAAAAGAAATACTTGACTTTCAGTGAATTCTAGCTATATATCCATCCATCCATCCATCCATCTTCTTCCGCTTATCCGAGGTCGGGTCGCGGGGGCAGCAGCTTAAGCAGGGAAGCCCAGACTTCCCTCTCCCCAGCCACTTCGTCCAGCTCCTCCCGGGGGATCCCGAGGCGTTCCCAGGCCAGCCGGGAGAGATAGTCTTCCCAGCGTGTCCTGGGTCTTCCCCGTGGCCTCCTACCGGTCGGACGTGCCCGAAACACCTTCCTAGGGAGGCGTCCGGGTGGCATCCTGACCAGATGCCCGAACCACCTCATCTGGCTCCTCTCGATGTGGAGGAGCAGCGGCTTTACTTTGAGCTCCCCCCCGGATGACAGAGCTTCTCACCCTATCTCTAAGGGAGAGCCCCGCCACCCGGCGGAGGAAACTCATTTCGGCCGCTTGTACCCGTGATCTTGTCCTTTCGGTCATAACCCAAAGCTCATGACCATAGGTGAGGATGGGAACGTAGATCGACCGGTAAATTGAGAGCTTTGCCTTCCGGCTCAGCTCCTTCTTCACCACAACGGATCGATACAGCGTCCGCATTACTGAAGACGCCGCACCGATCCGCCTGTCGATCTCACGATCCACTCTTCCCCCACTCGTGAACAAGACTCCGAGGTACTTGAACTCCTCCACTTGGGGCAAGATCTCCTCCCCAACCCGGAGATGGCACTCCACCCTTTTCCGGGAGAGAACCATGGACTCGGACTTGGAGGTGCTGATTCCCATCCCAATCGCTTCACACTCGGCTGCGAACCGATCCAGTGAGAGCTGAAGATCTTGGCCGGAGGAAGCCATCAGGACCACATCATCTGCAAATAGCAGAGACCTAATCCTGCAGCCACCAAACCAGATCCCCTCAACGCCCTGACTGGGCCTAGAAATTCTGTCCATAAAGGTTATGAACAGAATCGGTGACAAAGGGCAGCCTTGGCGGAGTCCAACCCTCACTGGAAACGTGTCCGACTTACTGCGGGCAATGCGGACCAAGCTCTGACACTGATTATACAGGGAGCGAACTGCCACAATAAGACAGTCCGTTACCCCATACTCTCTGAGCACTCCCCACAGGACTTCCCGGGGTACACGGTCGAATGCCTTCTCCAAGTCCACAAAGCACATGTAGACTGGTTGGGCAAACTCCCATGCACCCTCAAGGACCCTGCCGAGAGTATATAGCTGGTCCACAGTTCCACGACCAGGACGAAAACCACACTGTTCCTCCTGAATCCGAGGTTCAACTATCCGGCGTAGCCTCCTCTCCAGTACACCTGAATAGACCTTACTGGGAAGGCTGAGGAGTGTGATCCCACGATAGTTGGAACACACCCTCCGGTTCCCCTTCTTAAAGAGAGGAACCACCACCCCGGTCTGCCAATCCAGAGGTACCGCCCCCGATGTCCACGCGATGTTGCAGAGTCTTGTCAACCAAGACAGCCCCACAACATCCAGAGCCTTAAGGAACTCCGGGCGGATCTCATCCACCCCCGGGGCCTTGCCACCGAGGAGCTATATATATCTTTTTTTTTTTTTTTATTATATATATATATATATATATATGTATATATAAATAAAATAAATACTTGAATTTCAGTGTTCATTTATTTAGACATATACACGCACATAACACTCATCTACTCATTGTTGAGTTAAGGGTTGAATTGTCCACCCTTGTTCTATTCTCTGTCACTATTTTTCTAACCATGCTGAACACCCTCTCTGATGATGCATTGATGTGTGGCACGCACAAAAGTGCTTTCATCAAATGCATTAGAGACTGGAATCTTCCATCTCTCCCTAGCATGGCCCAAAACCAGTCAATCTTTGCTTCCTTAGGAAGATCTTCAGTGCCAAGCACTTGGTAGTCCACTACTTCCTCCCGGAGGCTATCCAGGTCCAATCGCAGCTGCGGCTTGGAATTTACAAGCTGTTATGAGAGTAGCGTATGTGTGTGTGTGGCCCTTTAATAGGTGAGCATGTGAGGTGAGTGACGTCAGTGAGTGTGTGGGCGAGAGAAGAGAGGGAGCGGTAGCGTGAGTGCGGGCGGGCACTAGTTTGTTTTGTGTTGGATTGGCTGTGTGCAAGCAATCAATAAAGCAAGATTTGCAACTAATCGCCGGACTCAGGCAGGAAAGGTGCAACAAAGCGTATTTCTTCATCTTACTCGTCGTCGGCGTCGCCATGGCTGTATCTTCCTCCTTCTTCTGCTTCGTCTCCTTGTTGTGTGCGCAGTTGTGCACTTCACTCTCTAAAAGCCGTATATGTTATTGATTTTATAGATGGCAGTATTGTCCTGTTTAAGAGTGTCACAACATTGCTGTTTACAGCAGACGAACTGCTTTACGATAGACAAAAAAACGTGACTGCTGCTGTTGTGTGTTGTTACCGCGCTGGGAGGACGTTAATGAAACTGCCTAACAATAAACCCACATAAGAAACCAAGAACTCGCCCTCCATCCTTCTACAGTTATAATGTGATTGGGCAGGGACATTGTTTATATCGTGAGAAAGCGGACTCAGGTCCGCATGGAGCTGGAGGGGGCGTGGCCTCCAGCTCCGCCTGAATTTCGGGAGAAAATTTGTCCCGGGAGGTTTTCGGGAGAGGCGCTGAATTTCGGGAGTCTCCCGGAAAATCCGGGAGGGTTGGCAAGTATGTCCTAGCCGCTCAGGCTAATCATATTGTCTAAAAAGGCATTTTTCCATCGATAACATGACATCATTGCGGCAAGTGCGAGCTCTTTCAGTCAATTTGTCATGTCTGTTGATCCTGTTTTTGTTTTAGTTATGTTCGGTTTTGTTTTTGGACTCTTGTTTGTTTTGTCACCATAGCAACCCATTAGTTTTCACCTGTCCTCATGTCACGCACCTGTCTCACGCTTGGCACTCACACACCTGTCACTGCTATTTAAGCCTGGCTGTTTATGCTGATCGTCCTACTACATACTACCTCTGCTACCCATGAGATTCCTGTTTATTAGAGTCCATGCTTCATGCCATGTGTCGGAGGCAGATATTTACATATATCCGTATTTAAGTGTTACTTCTTTATTTTCATAATCATATTACAAAACAGTTGGTGTTTTTCTTCCAATTGTGTCTTTTGGTTGTCTGCAAATACTGTGTGCTAACCTTGACTATGGAATGTAAGGAGGAGGGATAATCCTTCTCCTTATCTCTTCTTGTGTCCAGCTGCGGAGGACAATGGGCATGTGTTTGGGCTGGAAAGACAAGACAGCGAGGGTGGGAGGGAGAGAGACTTTATAGAATAGAAGGTTTCCATATTTGAGATTAGACCATTTTTTAGCTGCGCGATTGAATGTTCTATGCTGGACTGGTCTCATTGTTGCCAAAGCTTTGGGGATAAAATTACAAAATACCTATTCTGTCACTGGTGGTTCTTCTACTCAGCTTTAAGTGTCGTAGAAAGAGCTTGGGAGCGACCAGCCACTCGAATTCCCTGGGAGGAACAACTGGTCCAAACGCAACACATGCCACAGTAAGTGTTTTTGTTTATTGTTCATAGTTTCTGCCTTTGTGCACGTTTTGTTTCATTAGCCAAGTTTGTTCTCCGCCATTGTGCGCGCCTTTTGTTTGCTTCCTTTTTTTTGTAGTTTGTTAGTGTCAACTTTCCTTTGCATTCCGGGGAAACAAACCCCAAGATCCACGTTTTGACACAATTAGTGCGCATATATATATACAGCCCGGCCCCCGGCCAAATTTTTTTAATTCTAATTTTGAGGAATTTATCTGAATGTGCATGGACTATTTCTGTTCAAAATAGTTTGAAATGTCACATGTTAGTCAGTTTACTGTACTGTGCCAACTGTACTACTATATGAGTACGTGTTTTCTATTAGTTCATTGAAAATAAAACCGCAAAGTCCATTTGGCTGTCATCCGTTTTAATTATGAGACACAATTGTGTCAAAATCAAGATTTTTTTTTTTTCATGCTTGAAATAAGAAATTATTACTTTAAAAAAGTAGTTTTTTACTTGTGAGTGTTGATGACAACAGTTGATATTCTAGTTTCAAGCATGTTTTACTCAATATAGGTCATAAAATCTCAGCAACAAGCTGTAATATCTTACTGAGATCATTTAGGACCAAAACACTTAAAGGGGAACATTATCACCAGACCTATGTAAGCGTCAATATATACCTTGATGTTGCAGAAAAAAGACCATATATTTTTTTAACCGATTTCCGAACTCTAAATGGATGAATTTTGGCGAATTAAACGCCTTTCTATTATTCGCTCTCGGAGCGATGACGTCACAACGTGACATCACATCGGGAAGCAATCCGCCATTTGCTCAAACACATTACAAACACCGAATCAAATCAGCTCTGTTATTTTTCATTTTTTCGACTGTTTTCCGTACCTTGGAGCAGAGGTGGGACCAAGTCATTGTTTTGCAAGTCACAAGTAAGTCTCAAGTCTTTGCCCTCAAGTCCGAGTCAAGTCCCGAGTCAAGACAGGCAAGCCCCGAGTCAAGTCCAAAGTCAAGACTGGAAAGTCTCAAGTCAAGTCCTAAGTCCTGCATTTTGAGTTTCGAGTCCTTTCAAGTCCTTTTAACCACAGACTAATATATTAACACAGATTGTGTATGCTTTTCAAATGCTGTATTTATTTATTGAAACAAGTGCATTTTAAATTGCAGGAAAGAAAATTGTGCTGACATTGCACTTTATAATAGCACTATTAACCAGTCATTTTAAACATTAACTCATTCCTTTACAGAACAAACACATTGAAAAATAAAGTGCAAATGTACTTATTTGTACAAAAGTGTTAACATTGAAAAAACATGACATATACGTGAACATAACAAAAAAGTTGTACTTTTTATATGTCAGGGCCCTATGCTGCATTGCATTTGCAAAAGACCAAATTAGCCCAGAGTCTGTCAGTCATTTGTGCACGATGGGGGCGTAGTATGATGCCACCATGGCTGAAAACTCGCTCCACTGGAGCTCTGGAGGCAGGCACTACCAAGACTCTCATGGCCACTCGGAACAGTGAAGGAAGAGTCTTCATGTTCAATGCCCAGAACAAAAGGGGGAGAGAGTTTTTTTGGGTTGGTGCACTACTTGTAAGTGTATCTTGTGTTTTTTATGTTGATTTAATTTAAAAAAAAAAAAAAAAAAAAAAAAAAAAAAAATTCTTGTGCGGCCCGATACCAATCGATCCACGGACCAGTACCGGGCCGCGGCCCGGTGGTTGGGGACCACTGAGGTAAACAACTAACAGTATGTCAGAAAGCTAGCTAAAACGGTACACTTATTCATAATATAGTATACATTTTAACTGACCTTTATTTTACTATTTTTGTCTTTTTTTAGGTGGCTAAAATACGCGGTGCTGCTGACCGCCGTCTAACGTTACGTGTGATATATTGACTAACGTAACCCTGCTTAAAAAAATCACTGAACAAAAAGTATGAATAAGGTAGTGAACTGCAACAGATTCCCGTGTTTGCAATAACGTTATAACGTTAGCAGTGAGTTTACAGCCTCACTGATTTAACTACACAGCAAATAAAAGTCACGTTACTTAGCCAATAAACGTTATCTTACATTCAAAACTTACCGTTCTTTGTGCAACTTCAAATGCCGGACGAAGTTGGAAGTTGTTGCCTCTCCATCAGTAATTTTCGAACCGCATGTGTTGCATACTGCAAACCGTTTTGTGTTGACCACCTCGTAATTTTTATACCCAAACGAAATTATTTTAGGTATCATTTTTTGTTCACTGGCGTGTGGTTTGGACATGTCTTCTTCGTTGGTTGTCCTGCAATTTGATTGGATGAATGCTGTGTGATGAAAACAAAGTAGATCTAATTTGATTGGCTGTTGTACTGAGACCACACCAGCTGACACACGCAACGCTGATAGACAAGTACACAATGAAAAATACGGAGCGCTCCCGAATAACTTTTTCATCTTTGGGTTTTGGGGAAAGTAGCAAGTCATGTCAAGTCATGTCAATTCAAAAGGCTCAAGTCCAAGTGAAGTCACAAGTCATTGATGTTAAAGTCTAAGTCGAGTTGCAAGTCTTTTTACATTTTGTCAAGTCGAGTCTAAAGTCATCAAATTCATGACTCGAGTCTGACTCGAGTCCAAGTCATGTGACTCGAGTCCACACCTCTGCCTTGGAGACATCATGCCTCGTCGGTGTGTTGTCGGAGGGTGTAACAACACGGACAGGGACGGATTCAAGTTGCACCAGTGGCCCAAAGATGCGAAAGTGGCAAGAAATTGGACGAAATTTGTTCAAAATACGAGGGTGTGGGGAAAGCCGACGAAAATGGTCAGTCGTTTGTTCCGCACACTTTACCGACGAAAGCTATGCTACGACAGGGATGGCAAGAATGTGTGGATATCCTGCGACACTCAAAGCAGATGCATTTCCAACGATAAAGTCAAAGAAATCTGCCGCCAGACCCCCATTGAGTCTGCCGGAGTGTGTGAGCTATTCAGGGACAAAGGACCTCGGTACCACGGCAAGCAATGGCGGCAGTTTGTTCCCGCAGACGAGCGAGCTCAGCCCACTGGATGTCTTGGCTCACACCGTCCCTTATGCCACCGAAGATGATCAAAAGAAGAATATCGACCCTAGCTTCCCTGGCCTGCTGACATCAACTCCAAAACTGGACAGATCAGCTTTCAGGAAAAGAGAGCGGATGAGGGTATGTCTACAAAATATATTAATTGATGAAAACTTTATTCATTACTCGCGGTTTTACGTAAATGATTATACATAAACTGTGTTTACCAATAATTTAGCTTAAAAACATTACAACACTTAAAAACAAACACATACCAATCGTTGGTTAGAAGGCGATCGCCGAATTCGTTCTTGTTATCTCCCGTGTCGTTGGCTGTTTTCGTCGGTTTCGCTTGCATACGGTTCAAACCGATATGGCTCAATAGCTTCAGTTTCTTCTTCAATTTCGCTTAAGCCGCTGAAATCCGAGTCTGAATCCGAGCTAATGTCGCTATACCTTGCTGTTCTATCCGCCATGTTTGTTTGTGTTGGCTTCACTATGTGACGTCACAGGAAAATGGACGGGTGTTTATAACGATGGTTAAAATCAGGCACTTTGAAGCTTTTTTTAGGGATATTGCGTGATGGGTAAAATTTTGAAAAAAAACTTTGAAAAATAAAATAAGCCACTGGGAACTGATTTTTAATGGTTTTAACCATTCTGAAATTGTGATAATGTTCCCCTTTAAAACAAGTAAAAGACTCTAACATAAAATCTGCTTAGTGAGGAGAATTACCTTATTAGACAGAAAATAAGCAAATTCCACCCCTATTTGAGATATTTAATCTTACTTAGATTTCGATTTTTGCAGTGCGGGTGTACGTTTGTTATGCAACGCGGAGAAGAGCATTCATAGCTATGTGATCATACGCCTCAAGATATAGAGTTCCTTCTGTGGTTAACAGGTTTACAGTGGGTCTGGATAGGTTTGTGGGGGGGGGGGGGGGGAGAAAAAAAGCATCCTGATTGGCAACCATGGACGGGTGTGTCCCG
The DNA here is from genome assembly GCF_033978685.3 of Nerophis lumbriciformis. NCBI lineage: Eukaryota > Metazoa > Chordata > Actinopteri > Syngnathiformes > Syngnathidae > Nerophis > Nerophis lumbriciformis. Next base: position 34,021,624 of record NC_084573.2, read on the forward strand.
ATTGCTAGTCGTGGACATGAGTGGCGGTCAATGGAGGCCAACAGGAAGTGGAACACAAAATAAGAGCGCTGGACTGGAACTGATATACAGTCGTGGTCAAAAGTTGACATACACTTGTAAAGAACATAATGTCATGGCGGTCTTGAGTTTACAATCATTTCTACAACTCTTGTTTTTTTAGTGATAGAGTGATTGGAGCACATACTTGTTGGTCACAAAAAACATTCATGAAGTTTGGTTCTTTTATGAATTTATTATGGGTCTACTGAAAATGTGAGCAAATCTGCAGGGTCAAAAGTATACATACAGCAATGTTAATATTTGGCAAGTTTCACTGCAATAAGGCGCTTTTGGTAGCCATCCACAAGCTTCTGCTTGAATTTTTGACCACTCCTCTTGACTAAATTGGTGTAGTTCAGCTAAATGTGTTGGTTTTCTGACATGGACTTGTTTCTTCAGCATTGTCCACACTTGTAAGTCAGGACTTTGGGAAAGGCCATTCTAAAATCTTCATTCTAGCCTGATTTAGCCATTCCTTTACCACTTTTGACATGTTTTTGGGGTCATTGTCCTGTTGGAACAACCCATTGCACCCAAGACCCAACCTTGTCCTGAAGAATTTGGAGGTAATCCTCCTTTTTCATTGTCCCATTTACAAACCCTGTTTCCATATGAATTGGGAAATTGTGTTAGATGTAAATATAAACGGAATACAATGATTTGCAAATCATTTTCAACTCATATTCAGTTGAATATGCTACAAAGACAACATATTTGATGTTCAAACTGATAAACTTTTTTTTTTTTTTGCAAATTATCATTCACTTTAGAATTTGATGCCAGCAACACGTGACAAAGAAGTTGGGAAAGGTGGCAATAAATACTGATAAAGTTGAGGAATGCTCATCAAACACTTATTTGGAACATCCCACAGGTGAACAGGCAAATTGGGAACAGGTGGGTGCCATGATTGGGTATAAAAGTAGATTCCATGAAATGCTCAGTCATTCACAAACAAGGATGGGGCGAGGGTCACCACTTTGTCAACAAATGCGTGAGCAAATTGTTGAACAGTTTAAGAAAAACCTTTCTCAACCAGCTATTGCAAGGAATTTAGAGATTTCACCATCTACGGTCCGTAATATCATCAAAGGGTTCAGAGAATCTGGAGAAATCACTGCACGTAAGCAGCTAAGCCCGTGATCTTCGATCCCTCAGGCTGTACTGCATCAACAAGCGACATCAGTGTGTAAAGGATATCACCACATGGGCTCAGGAACACTTCAGAAACCCACTGTCAGTAACTACAGTTGGTCGCTACATCTGTAAGTGCAAGTTAAAACTCTCCTATGCAAGGCGAAAACCGTTTATCAACAACACCCAGAAACGCCGTCGGCTTCGCTGGGCCTGAGCTCATCTAAGATGGACTGATACAAAGTGGAAAAGTGTTCTGTGGTCTGACGAGTCCACATTTCAAATTGTTTTTGGAAACTGTGGAAGTCGTGTCCTCCGGACCAAAGAGGAAAAGAACAATCCGGATTGTTATAGGCGCAAAGTTGAAAAGCCAGCATCTGTGATGGTATAGGGGTGTATTAGTGCCCAAGACATGGGTAACTTACACATCTGTGAAGGCGCCATTAATGCTGAAAGGTACATACAGGTTTTGGAGCAACATATGTTGCCATCCAAGCAACGTTACCATGGACGCCCCTGCTTATTTCAGCAAGACAATGCCAAGCCACGTGTTACATCAACGTGGCTTCATAGTAAAAGAGTGCGGGTACTAGACTGGCCTGCCTGTAGTCCAGACCTGTCTCCCATTGAAAATGTGTGGCGCATTATGAAGCCTAAAATAGCACAACGGAGACCCCCGGACTGTTGAACAACTTAAGCTGTACATCAAGCAAGAATGGGAAAGAATTCCACCTGAGAAGCTTAAAAAATGTGTCTCCTCAGTTCCCAAACGTTTACTGAGTGTTGTTAAAAGGAAAGGCCATGTAACACAGTGGTGAACATGCCCTTTCCCAACGACTTTGGCACGTGTTGCAGCCATGAAATTCTAAGTTTATGAGTTTGAACGTCAAATATCTTGTCTTTGTAGCGCATTCAACTGAATATGGGTTGAAAAGGTTTTGCAAATCATTGTATTCCGTTTATATTTACATCTAACACAATTTCCCAACTCATATGGAAACGGGGTTTGTACTCTCTGTAAAGCACCAGTCCCTGTCAGGTTCAAACACGGATGACATCTATTAAACTGTCATGTCTGTGTGATCATGTTTTGTTTTAGTCATGTTCGGTTTTGTTGTTGGACTTTTTGTGCACTTTTGTTTGTTTTGTCACCATAGCAACCATTAGTTTTCACCTGTCACGTCACGCACCTGTTTCACGTTTTGAGTCACGCACCTGTTTTCACTAATCATGTCTGTAGTATTTAAGTTCATTGTTTTCAGTTTGTCTTTCTGGCGACATCCGGATTCATACCCCTGTCACACTCTTACCTCTGCGCACTTCATAGTCCATGCCAAGTAAGGTTTTTTTTGTTTATTAATGCCACAGTTAGTGTTTTTGTTTAACTGTTCACAGTTTCTGCCTATGTGCAAGTTTTGTTTTCAATAGCCTAGTTTTGTACCTCCGGCATTGTGCGCGCTTTTCGTTTGTTCCTTTTTGATATATAGTGTTAAAATAAATCATGTATTCACCTTCACGCCATGTCTGGTCCAAATCACTTGCACCTCGGGAGAACAAACCACGCCATAGTTCTAGTCGTGACATAAACAAGACAAGAGGCAAATAATTAAACAGAGACAGAATTTAATTTGGACTCAATATTGAGGAGAGTCGTCTGTACACTGTACCCTTGAACAGTATCTCAGCACGCTCTGCCAAAAGATTGCACGCCTCCCTCTTTTATTTTGGACCACATGGCCACCGCTGTTTCCAAAGGACAAAGGAAAAGGTCAGTTCAAAAAGAGTTCGTAAACCAGTTCAAAAAGGAGGGTCCTAGAATAGGTCGCCTGGAGGGGAGTCTGGTCCTGCTTCCTCTCCGCTTTGAAGTCCTTGGATTAGAACAATATCTTTCTGTTGATTACCATACGTGAAAGAAAACAGAAACACCTTCATCTTGCTTTCCCCCCTACACAGTGGAGTTTTACGAGCCTTACTCTTGGTAGGTTTCAAAGACACCTTTTGTCTTCTCACCAGACCCTCAATGTAACACAAAGTTTTTGTGATAATTTAGAAACAATTATTCTAACAGTCCCATTGGCCCAGATCATAACACTACCACCACCATGCTTGACGGTAGGTATGGTGCTCCTGGGATTAAAGGCCTCACCCTTTCTCCTCCAAACATATTGCTGGGCATTGTGGCCAAACAGCTCATTTTTTTGTTTCATCTGACCACAGAACTTTCCTCCAGAAGGTCTTATCTTTGTCCATGTGACGTCTGATTAAACAAAAATTGATACCCAGCAGTATGTTTGGAGGAGAAAAGGTGAGGCCTTTAATCCTAGGAACACCATGACATGTTCTTTACACATTTATGTAAACTTTTGACCAGTAATAATGGCAAAAGTCTACTCCAGTTTGTGGTAATTTGGCTAAATTAGGTGCATAATAAAACATGACTTTCTACCAAGAGGCTGTTAGGGAAAATTGAATAACTGGGAAAAGCATCACTTCATCATCTAACCATTATTTATGACTGTTCCATATCTCTAATGCCAGCCCCTGGACGAAGATCCAGCAGAAGTTGGCATTGATGATCTTATTACTGGGAATTATCACCTCATTGTTGGGAGCTCCTGTTTTCATTCCGTGTTCTTTTTACGACGCAATACAGCATGGCTACCACCCTCGCTTAGTGTAATCTTAAATCTAGCATTTATGAGGATCACAATTAGGGGTGATTATGGTTTACCTAATGATATTACTCCATACTTGCCAACCTTGAGACCTCCGATTTCGGGAGGTGGGGGGTGGGGGTGGGCGTGGTCGGGGGCGTGGCTAAAAGTGGAGGAGTATATTTACAACTAGAATTCACCAAGTCAAGTATTTCATATATATATATATATATATATATATATATATATATATATATATATATATATGTGTATGTGTGGGAAAAAAATCACAAGACTATTTCATCTCTACAGGCCTGTTTCATGAGGGGGGGTACCCTCAATCATCAGGAGATGATTGAGGGTACCCCCCCTCATGAAACAGGCCTGTAGAGATGAAATAGTCTTGTGATTTTTTTTCCCACACATACATATATTGCGCTCTACTACGGTATCGAGCACTATTTTTTGGATAACCTTATTAAGACATATATATATATATATATATATATATATATATATATATATATATATATATATAAGAAATACTTGACGTCCAGTGAATTCTAGCTATATATATATACAGGTAAAAGCCAGTAAATTAAAATATTTTGAAAAACTTGATTTATTTCAGTAATTGCATTCAAAAGGTGTAACTTGTACATTATATTTATTCATTGCACACAGACTGATGCATTCAAATGTTTATTTCATTTAATTTTGATGATTTGAAGTGGCAACAAATGAAAATCCAAAATTCCGTGTGTCACAAAATTAGAATATTACTTAAGGCTAATACAAAAAAGGGATTTTTAGAAATGTTGGCCAACTGAAAAGTATGAAAATGAAAAATATGAGCATGTACAATACTCAATACTTGGTTGGAGCTCCTTTTGCCTCAATTACTGCGTTAATGCGGCGTGGCATGGAGTCGATGAGTTTCTGGCACTGCTCAGGTGTTATGAGAGCCCAGGTTGCTCTGATAGTGGCCTTCAACTCTTCTGCGTTTTTGGGTCTGGCATTCTGCATCTTCCTTTTCACAATACCCCACAGATTTTCTATGGGGCTAAGGTCAGGGGAGTTGGCGGGCCAATTTAGAACAGAAATACCATGGTCCGTTAACCAGGCACGGGTAGATTTTGCGCTGTGTGCAGGCGCCAAGCCCTGTTGGAACTTGAAATCTCCATCTCCATAGAGCAGGTCAGCAGCAGGAAGCATGAAGTGCTCTAAAACTTGCTGGTAGACGGCTGCGTTGACCCTGGATCTCAGGAAACAGAGTGGACCGACACCAGCTGGACTGCTGCTGAGTGGTCCAAAGTCATGTTTTCTGACGAAAGCAAATTTTGCATTTCCTTTGGAAATCGAGGTCCCAGAGTCTGGAGGAAGACAGGAGAGGCACAGGATCCACGTTGCCTGAAGTCTAGTGTAAAGTTTCCACCATCAGTGATGGTTTGGGGTGCCATGTCATCTGCTGGTGTCGGTCCACTCTGTTTCCTGAGATCCAGGGTCAACGCAGCCGTCTACCAGCAAGTTTTAGAGCACTTCATGCTTCCTGCTGCAGACCTGCTCTATGGAGATGGAGATTTCAAGTTCCAACAGGACTTGGCGCCTGCACACAGCGCAAAATCTACCCGTGCCTGGTTTACGGACCATGGTATTTCTGTTCTAAATTGGCCCGCCAACTCCCCTGACCTTAGCCCCATAGAAAATCTGTGGGGTATTGTGAAAAGGAAGATGCAGAATGCCAGACCCAAAAACGCAAAAGAGTTGAAGGCCACTATCAGAGCAACCTGGGCTCTCATAACACCTGAGCAGTGCCAGAAACTCATCGACTCCATGCCACGCCGCATTAACGCAGTAATTGAGGCAAAAGGAGCTCCAACCAAGTATTGAGTATTGTACATGCTCATATTTTTCATTTTCATACTTTTCAGTTGGCCAACATTTCTAAAAATCCCTTTTTTGTATTAGCCTTAAGTAATATCCTAATTTTGTGACACACGGAATTTTGGATTTTCATTTGTTGCCACTTCAAATCATCAAAATTAAATGAAATAAACATTTGAATGCATCAGTCTGTGTGCAATGAATAAATATAATGTACAAGTTACACCTTTTGAATGCAATTACTGAAATAAATCAAGTTTTTCAAAATATTCTAATTTACTGGCTTTTACCGTATGTTTTTTTTCCTTTTTTATCATGCATTTTCGGCAGGCGCGACTTATACTCCGGTGCGACTTATACTCCGAAAAATACAGTAGTAGTAAGAAAAATCCGGAATGAAAACCACATTCATTTGTAGCAATGTAGAACATACAGAATGTGCAAGAAATGACTTTGGGGTAAAGTAATGCTTCAATTTAAAAAAAGTTATTTGCTAATTCATATTAAATACGCCATATACCATCTATAACGGTATATAAGCCCCACCCACTAAATTCTGGGGAAAAAAAAACATTTTTCCATATATTAGCCACACCGTATAAAAGTAGTATGTATGCATGTTTTCCAGTGCACTTACTAACTTGCCCTTACAACTTTTATCCAGTAAAGATAGTAAGTACACGTCTTTTCCGATGCACTCAATACCGATACAGCGTAAACGTAGTAAATCTGCATGTGTTCCTGTGCACTTACTACATTTACTGGGTAAAAGTAGTATGTATGCATGTTTTCCAGTGCACTTACTAACTTGCCCTTACAACTTTTATCCAGTAAAAATAGTAAGTACACCTCTTTTCCCGATGCACTTAATACCGAAACAGGGTAAACAGTAAATCTGCATGTGTTCCTGTGCACTTACTACCCCTACTGGGTAAAAGTAGTATGTATGCATGTTTTCCAGTGCACTTACTAACTTGCCCTTACAACATTTATCCAGTAAAAATAGTAAGTACACCTCTTTCCCGATGCACTTAATACCGATACAGGGTAAACGTAGTAAATCTGCATGTGTTCCTGTGCACTTACTACCCCTACTGGGTAAAAGTAGTATGTATGCATGTTTTCCAGTGCACTTACTAACCTGCCCTTACAACTTTTATCCAGTAAAAATAGTAAGTACACCTCTTTTCCCGATGCACTTAATACCGATACAGGGTAAACAGTAAATCTGCATGTGTTCCTGTGCACTTACTACCCCTACTGGGTAATAGTATTATGTATGCATGTTTTCCAGTGCACTTACTAACTTGCCCTTACAACTTTTATCCAGTAAAAATAGTAAGTACACCTCTTTTCCCGATGCACTTAATACCGAAACAGGGTAAACAGTAAATCTGCATGTGTTCCTGTGCACTTACTACCCCTACTGGGTAAAAGTAGTATGTATGCATGTTTTCCAGTGCACTTACTAACTTGCCCTTACAACATTTATCCAGTAAAAATAGTAAGTACACCTCTTTCCCGATGCACTTAATACCGATACAGGGTAAACGTAGTAAATCTGCATGTGTTCCTGTGCACTTACTACCCCTACTGGGTAAAAGTAGTATGTATGCATGTTTTCCAGTGCACTTACTAACCTGCCCTTACAACTTTTATCCAGTAAAAATAGTAAGTACACCTCTTTTCCCGATGCACTTAATACCGATACAGGGTAAACAGTAAATCTGCATGTGTTCCTGTGCACTTACTACCCCTACTGGGTAATAGTATTATGTATGCATGTTTTCCAGTGCACTTACTAACTTGCCCTTACAACTTTTATCCAGTAAAAATTGTAAGTACACCTCTTTCATGATGCACTTAATACCGATACAGGGTAAATGTAGTAAATCTGCATGTGTTCCTGTGCACTTACTACCCCTACTGGGTAAAAGTAGTATGTATGCATGTTTTCCAGTGCACTTACTAACCTGCCCTTACAACTTTTATCCAGTAAAAATAGTAAGTACACCTCTTTTCCCGATGCACTTAATACCGATACAGGGTAAACAGTAAATCTGCATGTGTTCCTGTGCACTTACTACCCCTACTGGGTAAAAGTAGTATGTATGCATGTTTTCCGGTGCACTTACTAACTTGCCCTTACAACTTTTATCCAGTAAAAATAGTAAGTACACATCTTTTCCGACGCACTCAATACCGATACAGGGTAAACGTAGTAAATCTGCATGTGTTCCTGTGCACTTACTACCCCTACTGGGTAAAAGTAGTATGTATGCCTGTTTTCCAGTGCACTTACTAACTTGCCCTTACAACTTTTATCCAGTAAAAATAGTAAGAACACCTCTTTTCCGATGCACTATATACCGATACAGGGTAAACGTAGTAAATCTGCATGTGTTCCTGTGCACTTACTACCCCTACTGGGTAAAAGTAGTACGTATGCATGTTTTACAGTGCACTTACTAACTTGCCCTTACAACCTTTATCCAGTAAAGATAGTAAGTACACGTGTTTTCCGATGCACTTTATACCGAAAGAGGGTAAACGTAGTAAATCTGCATGTGTTCCTGTGCACTTACTACCCCTACTGTGTAAAAGTAGTATGTATATGTTTTCCTGTACATTTACTAACTTGCCCTAACTACTTTTACACAGTAAAAATAGTAAGTATGAATTTTTTCCTGTGCACGTACTAATTGTACTGGGTAAAAGTGGTGAGTATGCATGTGTTTCTGTGCACTTGCAACCTCTACCAGGTAAAAGTAGTAAATATGCATGTGTTTCTGGGCACTTATTGCTTCTACTGGGTAAAAGTAGTACGTACGCATGTGTTTCTGTGTACGTACTATGCCTACTAGGTAAAAGTAGTAAGTGTGCATGTGTTTTTGTGCACTTATTACTACCACTGGGTAGAAGTAGTAAGTGTGCATGTGTTCCTGCGCAGTTACTACATTTATTGGGTGAAAGTAGTAAGTGCGCATGTGTTCTTGTGCCCGTAACGCATGTATTCCTGTGAACTTACTACTCCCACAATATAAAAGTAGTATGTATGCATGTTTTCCAGTGCACTTACTAACTTGCCCTTACAACTTTTACCTAGTAAAAATAGTAAGTACACCTCTTTTACAATGATCTTAATACCGATTTATGGTAAACATAGTAAATCTGCATATGTTTCTGTGCACTTACTACATTTACTGAGTAAAAGTAGTATGTATGCATGTTTTCCTGTACATTCACTAACTTGCCCTAACTACTTTTACGCAGTAAAAATAGTAAGTACACATGTGTTCGTGTGCACTTACTACCGATACAGCGTAAAGGTAGTAAGTATGCATGTGTTCCTGTGCACGTACTACTTGTACTGGGTAAAAGTGGTGAGTATGCATGTGTTTCTGTGCACTTGCAACCTCTACTGGGTATAAGTAGTAAATATGCATGTGTTTCTGGGCACTTACTGCTTCTACTGGGTAAAAGTAGTAAGTACAATTGTGGTACTTTGCACTTACTACTCCTACTTGGTCAAAATAGTAAGTCAGCATGTGTTCCTGTGCACCTAAAACTTAAACTGGGTAAAAGTAGTAAGTCAGCATGTGTTCCCGCGCACCTACTACCTCTACTGGGTAAGGGAAGTATGTACGCAGATATGTCTGTGCACTTACTATTTTACTTGGGAAAACGTAGTGTTCCTGTGTACTCACTGTACCTACTGGGTAAAAGTATTAAGTATGTATATGCTTCTGTGTACTTACTGTACCTACTGCGTAAAAATTGTAAGTACACATGTGTTCCTGTGTAGTTACTGTGCCTACTGGGTAGTATGTCAATGTGTTCTTGTGTATCCACTAGGGCTACTGGGTGCAAGTAGTTAGTGCACATGTATTCCTGTGTACTTACTACTGCTGCTGGGTAAAAGTAGTAAGTATGTATGTGCTCCAGTGTACTTACTGTACCTACTGGGTAAAAATTGTAAGTAAATGTGTTCTTGTGTATCCACTAGGGCTACTGGGTGAAAGTAGTTAGTGCAAATGTATTCCTGTGTACTTACTACTGCTACTGGGTTAAAGTAGTCTTTACGTATGTGTTCTTGTGTACTTACTGTACCTACTGGGTAAAAGTAGTATGTACATATGTGTTTTTGTGTACTTACTGTACCTACTGGGTAAAAGTAGTAAGTACACATGTGTTCCGGTGTACTTTATGTGCTTACTTGGTAAAAGTAGAAAGTGCACACATGCGTTCCTTTGTACCTCCTAGTGCTATTGAGTAAAAGTGGTAAGTGTACTTTTTACGCCTACTGGGTAAAATTAGTAAGTACGGATGTGTCCCTGTGTACCTGCTACTAGGTAAAAGTTGTAAGTCCACATGTGTTCCTGTGGGGTACATTTAGCAAGTGCGCGTGTGTTCTTGCGTATCTACAATTGCTCCTGGATAAAAACAGAAAGTCCACATGTGTTCTTGTGTATCCACTAGGGCTACTGGTCTACAGTAGTTAGTGCAAATGTATTCCTGCGTACTTACTACTGCTACTGGGTAAAAGTAGTCTGTATGTGTTCTTGTGTACTTACTGTACCTACTGGGTAAAAGTAGTATGTACGTATGTGTTTTTGTGTACTTACTGTACCTACTGGGTAAAATTAGTAAGTACACATGAGTTCCGGTGTACTTTATGTGCTTACTTGGTAAAAGTAGAAAGTACACACACGCATTCCTTTGTACCTACTAGTGCTATTGAGTAAAAGTAGTAAGTGTACTTATTGCGTCTACTGGGTAAAATTACTAAGTACGGATGTGTTCCTGTGTACTTGCTACTGCTACTGGGTAAAAGTTGTAAGTCCACATGTGTTCTTGTGTATCCACTAGGGCTACTGGGTGAAAGTAGTTAGTGCAAATGTATTCATGTGTACTTACTACTTCTACTGGGTAAAAGTAGTCTGTATGTGTTCTTGTGTACTTACTGTACCTACTGGGTAAAACTAGTTTGTACGTATGTGTTTTTGTGTACTTACTGTACCTACTGGGTAAAATTAGTAAGTACACATGTGTTCCGGTGTACTTTATGTGCTTACTTGGTAAAAGTAGAAAGTACACACATGCGTTCCTTTGTACCTACTGTACTAGTGCTATTGAGTAAAAGTGGTGAGTGTACTTATTGCGCCTACTGGGTAAAATTAGTAAGTACGGATGTGTCCCTGTGTACCCGCTACTGCTACTGGGTAAAAGTTGTAAGTCCACATGTGTTCTTGTGTATCCACTAGGGCTACTGGGTGAAAGTAGTTAGTGCAAATGTATTCCTGTGTACTTACTACTTCTACTGGGTAAAAGTAGTCTGTATGTGTTCTTGTGTACTTACTGTACCTACTGGGTAAAACTAGTATGTACGTATGTGTTTTTGTGTACTTACTGTACCTACTGGGTAAAATTAGTAAGTACACATGTGTTCCAGTGTACTTTATGTGCTTACTGGGTAAAAGTAGAAAGTACACACATGCGTTCCTTTGTACCTACTAGTGCTATTGAGTAAAAGTAGTAAGTGTACTTATTGCGTTTACTGGGTAAAATTACTAAGTACGGATGTGTTCCTGTGTACCTGCTACTGCTACTGGGTAAAAGTTGTAAGTCCACATGTGTTCTTGTGTATCCACCAGGGCTACTGGGTGAAAGTAGTTAGTGCAAATGTATTCCTGTGTACTTACTACTTCTACTGGGTAAAAGTAGTCTGTATGTGTTCTTGTGTACTTACTGTACCTACTGGGTAAAACTAGTTTGTACGTATGTGTTTTTGTGTACTTACTGTACCTATTGGGTAAAATTAGTAAGTACACATGTGTTCCGGTGTACTTTATGTGCTTACTTGGTAAAAGTAGAAAGTACACACACGCATTCCTTTGTACCTACTAGTGCTATTGAGTAAAAGTAGTAAGTGTACTTATTGCGCCTACTGGGTAAAATTAGTAAGTACGGATGTGTTCCTGTGTACCTGCTACTGCTACTGGGTAAAAGTTGTAAGTCCACATGTGTTCTTGTGTATCCACTAGGGCTACTGGGTGAAAGTAGTTAGTGCAAATGTATTCCTGTGTACTTACTACCTCTACTGGGTAAAAGTAGTCTGTATGTGTTCTTGTGTACTTACTGTACCTACTGGGTAAAACTAGTATGTACGTATGTGTTTTTGTGTACTTACTGTACCTATCGAGTAAAATTAGTAAGTACACATGTGTTCCAGTGTACTTTATGTGCTTACTGGGTAAAAGTAGAAAGTACACACATGCGTTCCTTAGTACCTACTAGTGCTATTGAGTAAAAGTAGTAAGTGTACTTTTTGCGCCTACTGGGTAAAATTAGTAAGTACGGATGTGTTCCTGTGTACCTGCTACTGCTACTGGGTAAATGTTGTAAGTCCACATGTGTTCTTGTGTATACACTAGGGCTACTGGGTGAAAGTAGTTAGTGCAAATGTATTCCTGTGTACTTACTACGTCTACTGGGTAAAAGTAGTCTGTATGTGTTCTTGTTTACTTACTGTACCTACTGGGTAAAACTAGTTTGTACGTATGTGTTTTTGTGTACTTACTGTACCTACTGGGTGAAAGTAGTAAGTACACATGTGTTCCGGTGTACTTTATGTGCTTACTTGGTAAAAGTAGAAAGTACACACATGCGTTCCTTTGTACCTACTAGTGCTATTGAGTAAAAGTAGTAAGTGTACTTTTTGCTCCTACTGGGTAAAATTAGTAAGTACGGATATGTCCCTGTGTACCTGCTACTGCTACTGGGTAAAAGTTGTAAGTCCACATGTGTTCTTGTGTATACACTAGGGCTACTGGGTGAAAGTAGTTAGTGCAAATGTATATTCCTGTGTACTTACTATGTCTACTGGGTAAAAGTAGTCTGTATGTGTTCTTGTGTACTTATTGTACCTACTGGGTAAAAGTAGTATGTACGTGTGGGTTTTTGTGGACTTACTGTACCTACTGGGTAAAATTAGTAAGTACACATGTGGTCCGTTGTACTTTAGGTGCTTACTTGGTAAAAGTAGAAAGTACACACGCGTTCCTTTTTACCTACTGTACTAGTGCGATTGAGTAAAAGTAGTAAGTGTACTTATTGCGCCTACTGGGTAAAATTAGTAAGTACGGATGTGCCCCTGTGCACCTGCTACTGGGTAAAAGTTGTAAGTCCACATGTGTTCCTGTGGGGTACAATTAGTAAGTACGCGTGTGTTCTTGCGTATCTACAATTGCTCCTGGATAAAAACAGAAAGTACACATGTGTTCTTGTGTATCCACTAGGGCTACTGGGTGAAAGTAGTTAGTGCAAATGTATTCCTGTGTACTTACTACTTCAACTGGGTAAAAGTAGTCTGTATGTGTTCTTGTGTACTTACTGTACCTACTGTGTAAAAGTAGTATGTATGTATGTGTTTTTGTGTACTTACTGTACCTACTGGGTAAAAGTAGTAAGTACACATGTGTTCCGGTGTACTTTGTGTGCTTACTTGGCAAAAGTAGAAAGTACACACATGCGTTCCTTTGTACCTACTGTACTAGTGCTATTGAGTAAAAGTGGTAAGTGTACTTATTGCGCCTACTGGGTAAAATTAGTAAGTACGGATGTGTCCCTGTGTACCTGCTACTGCTACTGGGTAAAAGTTGTAAGTCCACATGTGTTCTTGTGTATCCACTAGGACTACTGGGTGAAAGTAGTTAGTGCAAATATATTCCTGTGTACTTACTACTTCTACTGGGTAAAAGTAGTCTGTATGTGTTCTTGTGTACTTACTGTACCTACTGGGTAAAAGTAGTATGTACGTATGTGTTTTTGTGTAATTACTGTACCTACTGGGTAAAAGTAGTAAGTACACATGTGTTCCGGTGTACTTTATGTGCTTACTTGGTAAAAGTAGAAAGTACACACGCGTTCCTATATACCTACTGTACTAGTGCTATTGAGTAAAAGTAGTAAGTGTACTTTTTGCGCCTACTGGGTAAAATTACTAAGTACGGATGTGTCCCTGTGTACCTGCTACTGCTACTGGGTAAAAGTTGTAAGTCCACATGTGTTCTTGTGTATCCACTAGGGCTACTGGGTGAAAGTAGTTAGTGCAAATGTATTCCTGTGTACTTACTACTACTACTGGGTAAAAGTAGTCTTTACGTATGTGTTCTTGTGTACTTACTGTACCTACTGGGTAAAACTAGTTTGTACGTATGTGTTTTTGTGTACTTACTGTACCTACTGGGTAAAATTAGTAAGTACACATGTGTTCCGGTGTCCTTTATGTGCTTACTTGGTAAAAGTAGAAAGTACACACATGCGTTCCTTTGTACCTACTAGTGCTATTGAGTAAAAGTAGTACTTATTGTGCCTACTGGGTAAAATTAGTAAGTATGGATGTGTTCCTGTGTACTTGCTACTGCTACTGGGTAAAAGTTGTAAGTCCACATGTGTTCTTGTGTATCCACTAGGGCTACTGGGTGAAAGTAGTTAGTGCAAATGTATTCCTGTGTACTTACTACTTCTACTGGGTAAAAGTAGCCTGTATGTGTTTTTGTGTACTTACTGGGTAAAAGTAGTATGTACGTATGTGTTTTTGTGTACTTACTGTACCAACTGGGTAAAAGTAGTAAGTACACATGTGTTCTGGTGTACTTTATGTGCTTACTTGGTAAAAGTAGAAAGTACACACGCGTTCCTTTATACCTACTGTACTAGTGCTATTGAGTAAAAGTAGTAAGTGTACTTTTTGCGCCTACTGGGTAAAATTAGTAAGTACGGATGTGTTCCTGTGTACCTGCTACTGCTACTGGGTAAAAGTTGTAAGTCCACATGTGTTCTTGTGTATCCACCAGGGCTACTGGGTGAAAGTAGTTAGTGCAAATGTATTCCTGTGTACTTACTACTTCTACTGGGTAAAAGTAGTCTGTATGTGTTCTTGTGTACTTACTGTACCTAATGGGTAAAACTAGTTTGTACGTATGTGTTTTTGTGTACTTACTGTACCTACTGGTTATAATTAGTAAGTATACATGTGTTCCGGTGTACTTTATGTGCTTACTTGGTAAAAGTAGAAAGTACACATATGTGTTTCTTTGTACCTACTAGTGCTATTGAGTAAAAGTACTAAGTGTACTTTTTGCGCCTACTGGGTAAAATTAGTAAGTACGGATGTGTTCCTGTGTACTTGCTACTGCTACTGGGTAAAAGTTGTAAGTCCACATGTGTTCCTGTGTATCCACTAGGGCTACTGGGTGAAAGTAGTTAGTACAAATGTATTCCTGTGTACTTACTACTTCTACTGGGTAAAAGTAGTCTGTATGTGTTCTTGTGTACTTACTGTACCTACTGGGTAAAACTAGTTTGTACGTATGTGTTTTTGTGTACTTACTGTACCTACTGGGTAAAAGTAGTATGTACGTATGTGTTTTTGTGTACTTACTGTACCTACTGGGTAAAATAAGTAAGTACACATGTGTTCCGGTGTACTTTATGTGCTTACTTGGTAAAAGTAGAAAGTACACACACGCATTCCTTTGTACCTACTAGTGCTATTGAGTAAAAGTAGTAAGTGTACTTTTTGCTCCTACTGGGTAAAATTAGTAAGTACGGATATGTCCCTGTGTACCTGCTACTGCTACTGGGTAAAAGTTGTAAGTACACATGTGTTCTTGTGTATCCACTAGGGCTACTGGGTGAAAGTAGTTAGTGCAAATGTATTCCTGTGTACTTACTACGTCTACTGGGTAAAAGTAGTCTGTATGTGTTCTTGTGTACTTACTGTACGTACTGGGTAAAAGTAGTATGTATGTACGTGTTTTTGTATACTTACTGTACCTACTGGGTAAAATTAGTAAGTACACATGTGTTCCGGTGTACTTTATGTGCTTACTTGGTAAAAGTAGGAAGTACACACGCGTTCCTTTGTACCTACTGTACTAGTGCTATTGAGTAAAGTAGTAAGTGTACTTTTTGGGCGTACTGGGTAAAATTAGTAAGTACGGATGTGTCCCTGTGTACCTGCTACTGCTACTGCTACTGGGTAAAAGTTGTAAGTCCACATGTGTTCTTGTGTATCCACTAGGGCTACTGGGTGAAAGTAGTTAGTGCAAATGTATTCCTGTGTACTTACTACCTCTACTGGGTAAAAGTAGTCTGTATGTGTTCTTGTGTACTTACTGTACCTACTGGGTAAAACTAGTTTGTACGTATGTGTTTTTGTGTACTTACTGTACCTACTGGGTATAATTAGTAAGTATACATGTGTTCCGGTGTACTTTATGTGCTTACTTGGTAAAAGTAGAAAGTACACACATGCGTTCCTTTGTACATACTAGTGCTATTGAGTAAAAGTAGTAAGTGTACTTTTTGCGCCTACTGGGTAAATTTGGTAAGTACGGCTGTGTCCCTGTGTACCTGCTACTGAGTAAAAGTTGTAAGTCCACATGTGTTCTTGTGTATCCACTAGGGCTACTGGGTGAAAGTAGTTAGTGCAAATGTATTCCTGTGTACTTACTACCTCTACTGGGTAAAAGTAGTCTGTATGTGTTCTTGTGTACTTACTGTACCTACTGGGTAAAACTAGTTTGTACGTATGTGTTTTTGTGTACTTACTGTACCTACTGGGTATAATTAGTAAGTATACATGTGTTCCGGTGTACTTTATGTGCTTACTTGGTAAAAGTAGAAAGTACACACATGCGTTCCTTTGTACATACTAGTGCTATTGAGTAAAAGTAGTAAGTGTACTTTTTGCGCCTACTGGGTAAATTTGGTAAGTACGGCTGTGTCCCTGTGTACCTGCTACTGAGTAAAAGTTGTAAGTCCACATGTGTTCCTGTGGGGTACAATTAGTCAGTACGCGTGTGTTCTTGCGTATCTACAATTGCTCCTGGATAAAAACAGAAAGTCCACATGTGTTCTTGTGTATCCACTAGGGCTACTGGGTGAAAGTAGTTAGTGCAAATGTATTCCTGTGTACTTACTACTTCTACTGGGTAAAAGTAGTCTGTATGTGTTCTTGTGTACTTACTGTACCTACTGGGTAAAAGTAGTAAGTACACATGTGTTCCGGTATACTTTATGTGCTTACTTGGTAAAAGTAGAAAGTACACACACGTGTTCCTTTGTACCTACTAGTGCTATTGAGTAAAAGTAGTACTTATTGTGCCTACTGGGTAAAATTAGTAAGTACGGATGTGTTCCTGTGTACCTGCTACTGCTACTGGGTAAAAGTTGTAAGTCCACATGTGTTCCTGTGGGGTACTTTTAGTAAGTACGTGTGTTTTCTTGCGTATCTACAATTGCTCCTGGATAAAAACAGAAAGTACTTATGTGTTCTTGTGTATGTACTGTATCTACCGGGTAAAAGTAGTTGGGTGTGCTTGCTATTTCTACTGGGTAAAAAGATGCCCCACATGCACTGGGCATTGATTTTTTCACTCAAAAATGACATTACACATGTGATTGGAAATCTATAAGTTGCATTTAAACCCAGACAATGGAAGATTGTGTGTGCTGGCTCAGGTGTGACAAGCTCAGGTAGCGTGGAATTGCTTTAAAAAGCTTGCAGTGGAGACTTTGACGAGGAAAGTAAGCCAACCTGAAGGAAAGCAAAAAGAAAAGAGCGCAAACACGGGAGTGAGCGACAGTGTTTACATTCCTCTTGGCAGCCGACGCCGCTTTTAATAGACTCCACCTTAGCGGGACAAATGTGGAGCAATCATTGGAAGACGCGGTGCAAAGCAACTCCGGGTTTTTGTTTGGAACAGAAGGGGCCTCCATTAGAGCGAATAATTTGCCAAGCTGTTGATAACTTTCCAGCCTTCATCAAATCAGCTCAAAAAGGTACTCCGTACTTTTCCAGATGGTTAACAAATGAATTACCCATCATCCCACTTGGTACGCGCCGTATGCAAACATGAATGTTACATATTGGGATACGGTTTTGGGTCCTGGTTTCTCATGCATTTTAGCTAACATGATATAAAACATGTCAGTATACATTCTAGCACCTGGTACTTATTCCGTTGACTGGAGTATATCAATGTTAGAATAATTATGTATGTATTATCACACTAACTTTAGTATGCTTAAAGTCCGTTGCTTTAGTTATTTAGCAATTGTGCTCAAGTTGGACTTTTCTAATCTGTGCAAGGACAAAGACTTCTTGTCTGAGGGGTGACGAAGATAAGATGACAGCACCCAGACGAAGCGGGGACAAGGCGAAATCACAAGGCCCCCAGCACATTCCGTCACGTATCGTGCGCCCTGGACCCGCTTTGCATAATATATGTGACCACTCCTTTTAGAGGCGGCCTTAGTGTTGTTGACTGTGGAACTCCTGAATAAATAGAAGCTGAACCTTAGAGCGTAGGGCGAGACCATACTTGCCGACCCTCCCGGATTTTCCCGGAGACTCCCGAAATTCAGCGCCTCTCCCGAAAACCCCCCGGGACAAATTTTCTCCCGAAAATCTCCCGAATTTCAGGCGGAGCTGGAGGCCACGCCCCCTCCAGCTCCATGCGGACCTGAGTGAGGACAACCTGTATTCACGTCCGCTTTCCCACAATACAAACAGCGTGCCTGCCCAATCACGTTATAACTGTAGAATGATGGAGGGCGAGTTCTTGGTTTCTTATGTGGGTTCATTGTTAGGCAGTTTCATTAACGTCCTCCCAGCGCGGTAACAACACACAACAACAGCAGTCACGTTTTCGTCTACCGTAAAGCAGTTCGTCTGCCGTAAACAGCAATGTTGTGACACTCTTAAAACAGGACAATACTGCCATCTACTGTACATGCATATGTGACAATAACATCTACGGCTTTTAGAGAGTGCACAACTGTGCACACAACAAGGAGACGAAGCAGAAGAAGGAGGAAGATACAGCCGTGGCGACGCCGACGACGAGTAAGATGAAGAAATGCACTTGTAAGTTCCAAGCCGCATCTGCGATTGGACCTGGATAGCCTTCGGGAAGAAGTAGTGGACTACCAAGTGTTTGGCAGTGAAGATCTTCCTCAGGAAGCAAAGATTGACCGGTTTTGGGCCATGCTAGGGAGAGATGGAAGATTCCAGACTCTAGTGCATTTGATGAAAGCACTTTTGTGCGTGCCACACAGCAATGCATCATCAGAGAGGGTGTTCAGCATGGTTAGAATAATAGTGACAGAGAATAGAACAAGGATGGACAATTCAACCCTTAACTCAACAATGAGTAGATGAGTGTTATGTGTGTGTATATGTGTAAATAAATGAACACTGAAATTCAAGTATTTCTTTTATTTATATATATATATATATATATATATATATATATATATATATATATATATATATATATATTAGAGATGCGCGGTTTGCGGACACAACCGCGGAGTCCGCGGATTATCCGCGGATCGGGCGGTTGAAATAAAAAAAAATTAGATTTTAAATAGATTCAGGCGGGTGGCAGTTAAACCAATTGGGAAATATATATACATAGTTAAATGTTGTTACCCACATACGAAAAACGAGCAGGCACCTGCTGCATATGCCACAACAGAAGAAAAAAAAAAAAAGAGATGGACACTTTTACGGAGCGGAGAAGGGACGCCTCGCCGGGGTCCGGGACCGAGGCCCCTTCCCCCGAGAGGGCCCCACCGGGAGCCGTAGCTGAGGCGATCCGCGAGAAGGCCCCGACGCACGTCCAGGGTCACCACCGCGCCCACCGCACCGACACCCCGCCTCGTCCGCCTTCGCCGCGGCCGGCGTCACGCGCAGCAGGTAAGCAGCTTACCTGCCCGCCACCCCCGTGGCCGGGGGCTCGTAACAGGGGTCACTCCGCGCGCTCCGCCCGCGCAGCTTACCTGCCCGCCACCCCTGTTGCCGGGGGCGCGTAACAGGGGTCACTCCGCGCGCAGTGCGCTCACGAAAGGGGTGGGGCTCACCCTGGTTGATATAGACAGCAGGACGGTGGCCATGGAAGTCGGAACCCGCTAAGGAGTGTGTAACAACCCACCTGCCGAATCAACTAGCCCTGAAAATGGATGGCGCTGGAGCGTCGGGCCCATACCCGGCCGTCGCCGGCAGCGAGACGCGCTTGGAGGTGCGCTCAGCGCGGCTCCCATATGATTGGGCACTGGTGTGCGTCTGGGCCGTGACAGCGTGGCACGCATTGAATGTCTGTGCTGCATTGGATCAGTCTCCTTTCTTTAACAGGCAAAAGCTTTATAACGTCACTAATGCCTTGCATCGTCTATATTAGATATATAACAACGGGCGGGTGCGGGCGGGTGCGGTTCTGATTAAATGTTAGTTCGGGTGGATGGGGGATGGTTGACGACTTTCTGATGCGGTTGCGGATGAAATAATTGCCTATCCGCGCATCTCTAATATATATATATATATATATATATATATATATGAAATGTAAATGTAAATATACTCATCCCCTCTTAACCACGCCCCCAACCACAACCACCCCCCACCTCCCGAAATCGGAGGTCTCAAGGTTGGAAAGTATGGGCGAGACTGTGACTAAGTGTTCCGCTCCATGCGTTCTCCTCATGAGCTAAATTGAACTCTGTCTCTGATTGATTCCTTGCTTCTTGTCTGATTAATAGATGTCATCAGTGCTTGAACCTGACAATCAATTCACTTTGACCAGTACTCTACATCAGGGGTGTCCAAACTGCGGCCTGTGGGCCAAGTGCGGCCCGCCGACGTCTTCAGTTTCTATATAGAATTTGGCCGGCTGGGTGTTACCAAATTAACTTTCATCATCTGACAAATTGATAGGCGCAGAAATGCCACCAGGGGGTGGGTAACCTGAGTAAATCCGGTCAATGACCATGAATTGTGTTTAAAGTGAATATTAAGCAAGGCTTCCCTGAGATCGGTAGGTTGTGGGTTCAAACCCCGGCCGAGGCATACCAAAGACTATAAAAATGGGACCCATTACCTCCCTGCTTGGCACTCAGCATCAAGGGTTGGAATTGGGGGTTAAATCACCAAAAATGATTCCCGGGCGCGGCCACCGCTGCTGCCCACTGCTCCCCTCACTTCCCAGGGGGTGATCAAGTGTGATGGGTCAAAAGCAGAGAATAATTTCGCATCACCTAGTGTCAGGGGCCCCGAAAAGGGGGGGTAAAGGAGACGGATTCTAGGGGCCCATGATGGAGGGGGCCCAGAGAGGCCCCTAATGATGATGAAATTATAATACAGAAAAAATAATGACACTGTGTTGGGTGCCCTGTAAAGATTATTTTCATGGGGCCCAAAATCCCTAGCGGTGCCCCTGCCTAGTGTGTGTGTGACAATCATACTTTAACTTAATTTGTAACTTTTTTTACTTACATGACCTAATCCAAACAACCTTCCCTAGTCATGCCGCAAAAAAAAAAAAAAAAAAAAAAAGCAACCAACACAAAAGGTCAACACATGTTCACTGTGAAGGTAGCCTCCTAGCGGGTTCTGCTGATCACACAGGTGTACGGGAGACCGGCGTTCAGAGTTCAATACAGTTTTATTGAACATCAAATAGATGGGTACGAGTCTCGACTTTTCAGTCTGGTTCTTTCGTGTTGGTTCTCGCCGTCTCTCCAAGCCCTCTCCCCTCCTGCCGCTCCCGGCCGCTACTGATAAAGACAACGGGTGATTAGACAACTAGCCCCAGCTGGGCAATCGAATCACCTGTCAGCTGCTCACCCCGCTCCTGCAGCCAGCGCGCCGACCACGCCCCCCTCCACAGTCACATTACACAAAATTTTGACGGAAGTCCCGACAAGACCCGAAAATAACAGAAATATAAGGGGGGACCCTTACCCAAAAAAAATTTAAAACGTTACTTGTCCTAAAGTTGAGGGAGACCTCCCAATTTTTTATTGGGTGTCCCGACAAGACCCGAAAATGGCAGAGAACTATAACTTTTTCGTCACTTTTTTTCACTAAAATGTCGTAAGTGACCGACCTTACCAAAAAAAAATGTAAACTCCCTTGCTTCAACGGCACATTGCTGGTCCTGGAGTTCAGGGAGACGTCCCAAATCTTTAGCAGGAGGCCAGATAAGGCTTGAATATGGCTTAAAATTAATATGTGTCCCCTTTTATTTCGAGCTAAAATGTCGTGAGGGGGAAACAATTATAAACTCCCTTGCTTCAACGGCACATTGCTGGTCCTGGAGGGAGTTAAGGGAGATCTGCCAAATCCTCCTCAGGAGTCCCGACAACACCCGAAAACAGCAGAATTGTTTTTTTCCCTAAAATGTGGGACTTGTTGTTGTTGTTTTACTATTGTGGCTGGTTGCATCAGCTCTGCTCTTTTAATGTCTTTAATGACCTTTGTGTTCTTTGATGTTTCCCTCTCACACATATGATTATGTGTGCTATGGCTATGAGGTTTTTTTTCTTCCTTGGCCTCAGTCTGGACTTCCTTTCCAGGGGCCCAGGTTTGGACTGTATATTCCACAGTGTTTACCTGTTTCTCACCTTTTTTGTAAGGGGCGCCGGAAGTTGGCAGAGCCGTCAGCGAGAATGGTTCCACTCATGATGTGCCGAGCGAATCCAAAGTTTTGGGAGAGAAAAGATGTTCGGCATCAATTAGGGAAGCGCTAAAGCCATGTGACAGCCTGCCGAAGCAAGTCTGTTCAATCTCCATAAATGTCGTGATTTGAGTCCCCTTTTGCGCTGAGTAGGCATCTGAAAAAAAATTCCTACTCTGTGTCCAATTTCCCCGGGATTGACTGGCAATTTGCAGTATAGCAACTGCATGGGTAAATGTAAAATTACATTTTATAATCCATATTTGATCCTCACTTTACAACTCAATTTGTTACCGTATTTTTTTCGGAGTATAAGTCGCACCGGAGTATAAGGCGCACCGGCCGAAAATGCATAATAAAGAAGGGAAAAAAAACATATATGAGTCGCACTGGAGTATAAGTCGCATTTTTGGGGGAAATGTATTTGATAAAAGCCAACACCAAGAATAGACATTTGAAAGGCAATTTAAAATAAATAAAGAATAGTGAACAACAGGCTGAATAAGTGTACGTTATATGAGGCATAAATAACCAACTGGTATGTTAACGTAACATATTATGGTAAGAGTCATTCAAATAACTATAACATATACAAACCCCGTTTCCATATGAGTTGGGAAATTGTGTCAGATGTAAATATAAACGGAATACAACGATTTGCAAATCCTTATCAACCCATATTCAATTGAATGCACTACAAAGACAAGATATTTGATGTTCAAACTCATAAACTTTATTTATTTTTTGCAAATAATAATTAACTTAGAATTTCATGGCTGCAACACGTGCCAAAGTAGTTGGGAAAGGGCATGTTCACCACTGTGTTACATGGCCTTTCCTTTTAACAACACTCAGTAAACGTTTGGGAACTGAGGAGACACATTTTTTAAGCTTCTCAGGTGGAATTATTTCCCATTCTTGCTTGATGTACAGCTTAAGTTGTTCAACAGTCCGGGGGTCTCCGTTGTGCTATTTTAGGCTTCATAATACACCACACATTTTCAATGGACTACAGGCAGGCCAGTCTAGTACCAGCACTCTTTTACTATGAAGCCACGTTGATGTAACACGTGGCTTGGCATTGTCTTACTGAAATAAGCAGGGGCGTCCATGGTAACGTTGCTTGGATGGCAACATATGTTGCTCCAAAACCTGTATGTACCTTTCAGCATTAATGGCGCCTTCACAGATGTGTAAGTTACCCATGTCTTGGGCACTGATACACCCCCATACCATCACAGATGCTGACTTTTCAACTTTGCGCCTATAACAATCCGGATTGTTCTTTTCCTCTTTGGTCCGGAGGACACGACGTCCACAGTTTCCAAAAACAATTTGAAATGTGGACTCGTCAGACCACAGAACATTTTTCCACTTTGTATCAGTCCATCTTAGATGAGCTCAGGCCCAGCGAAGCCGACGGCGTTTCTGGGTGTTGTTGATAAACGGTTTTCGCCTTGCATAGGAGAGTTTTAACTTGCCCTTACAGATGTAGCGACCAACTGTAGTTACTGACAGTGGGTTTCTGAAGTGTTCCTGAGCCCATGTGGTGATATCCTTTACACACTGATGTCGCTTGTTGATGCAGTACAGCCTGAGGGATCGAAGGTCACGGGCTTAGCTGCTTACGTGCAGTAATTTCTCCAGATTCTCTGAACCCTTTGATGATATTACGAACCGTAGATGGTGAAATCTCTAAATCCCTTGCAATAGCTGGTTGAGACAGGTTTTTCTTAAACTGTTCAACAATTTGCTCACGCATTTGTTGACAAAGTGGTGACCCTCGCCCCATCCTTGTTTGTGAATGACCGAGCATTTCATGGAATCTACTTTTATACCCAATCATGGCACCCACCTGTTCCCAATTTGCCTGTTCACCTGTGGGATGTTCCAAATAAGTGTTTGATGAGCATTCCTCAACTTTATCAGTATTTATTGCCACCTTTCCCAACTTCTTTGTCACGTGTTGCTGGCATCAAATTCTAAAGTTAATGATTATTTGCAAAAAAAAAAAATGTTTATCAGTTTGAACATCAAATATGTTGTCTTTGTAGCATATTCAACTGAATATGGGTTGAAAATTATTTGCAAATCATTGTATTCCGTTTATATTTACATCTAACACAATTTCCCAACTCATATGGAAACAGTCTTTGTAGAACATGCTATACGTTTACCAAACAATCTGTCACTCCTAATCGCTAAATCCCATGAAATCTTATACGTCTAGTCTCTTACGTGAATGAGCTAAATAATATTATTTGATATTTTACGCTAATTTGTTAATAATTTCACACATAAGTCGCTCCTGAGTATAAGTCGGCCAAACTATGCAAAAAAACTGCGACTTATAGTCCGAAAAATACGGTAATATGATGTACTCAGTCCATAAGTACACAAACGTGTACGTCATGTGTAGTGACATGCAAATTTTTATTTTTACACTTATTTTTTTCCAAATTCCATTGTATGTTATACTCTTCTGACACCACCAGATGGCAGTATAAGTGTCCACATAAGTGGCCATAAGACCCCAATTCAGTAGTGTACACAATTTTGGAAATAAGAGCTAAAAGGTGCTGTCCACCCATGTGGCCACTAAGGCTAAGAAAATTAAAGTGCCAATTAGAGATGTCCGATAATATCGGCCTGCTTTAAAATGTAATATCGGAAATTATCGGTATCCTTTTTTTTATTATCGATATTGGTTATTTTATTTTTTATTAAATCAACATAAAAAACACAAGACACATTTAGTGCACCAACCCAAAAAACCTCCCTCCCCCATTTACACTCATTCACACAAAAGGGTTGTTTCTTTCTGTTATTAATATTCTGGTTCCTACATTATATATCAATATATATCAATACAGTCTGCAGGGGCAGGCCCGGCCCTAACCAATCTGGCGCCCTAGGCAAGGTTTTAGGTGGCGCCCCCCCACCTTTTTTTTTTTTACTTACAACTATACCTAATATATAAAGGGGTGGAAAAGTGACTATTACCTGCAGGGCAAACATTAGCTAACCAGAAGGCAATAACAATGTAAACAAAAAACACCTGCTTAAAAGATCTAATACAAATGTCCCTGAGGAATGTAAGGTGGGAGTACTGTAATTACCTAACGTTACATTATTATTTTCCATAACAATTTAGCCCCCTCCACAATATTAACCCGACGTTAAAACAGAACTAGCTATTTATTGATTAGCAATTGCCGAATCATGTAACATTAGCTTAATGCTAAAAAGCCAGGTTACTATCACATTCTGTAACAGACCAATAATTTCATGTAGGCTAACATTACCTACCTGCTACCTCTGTCTTTTCTCGTTTCTCCTCCTCTTCTTTTCTCTTTTTTCTTCCCTGGGCACCTGACAGTTTTGGCCGTTTTGACATCTTGTGTTGATTTTTTTGATGTGGTGACGTCCAAAAAGAGTCATGATACGGGAAGGGAGGGGGCGCACCGTGCGGGGGGAGGGGGGGGGGGGGGGGGGGGGGCGTAATGTTGTAACAAATAATATTTGTATTAAATAGGCTTTACTTTGCATTTTAATTAACGTGGGATTATTTTTTTGTATTTAGAAATAATAGTACCAACTTTTATTTTTTATTTTTTTTTTTTCTCCAACATTTGTGGCACTGGCGTGGCGCCCCCTGATGGACGGCGCCCTTAGCATTTGCCTATACGGCCTATGCCACGGGCCGGCCCTGTGCAGGGGATACAGTCCGTAAGCACACACGATTGCTGGTCCACTAATAGTACTAACCTTTAACAGTTAATTTTACTCATTTTCATTAATTACTAGTTTCCATTGGCCCTAGTGTGTGGATGTGAGTGTGAATGTTGTCTGTCTATCTGTGTTGGCCCTGCGATGAGGTGGCGACTTGTCCAGGGTGTACCCCGCCTTCCGCCCGATTGTAGCTGAGATAGGCTCCAGCGCCCCCCGCGACCCCAAAAGGGAATAAGCGGTAGAAAATGGATGGATGGATGGATGTTTTTATATTGTTTTACTTTCTTTTTTATTCAAGAAAATGTTTTTAATTTATTTATCTTATTTTATTTATTTTTTTTAAAAGGACCTTATCTTTACCATACCTGGTTGTCCAAATTAGGCATAATAATGAGTTAATTCCACGACTGCATATATCAGCATCGGTTGATATCGGTATCGGTAATTAAGAGTTGGACAATATCGGATATCGGCAAAAAGCCATTATCGGACATCCCTAGTGCCAATGAAAATACAATAATTTTTGACTTAACAAACTTCTTTTTAACTTTAGTTCCAGACTTCTTCTGTTTTAAACTGTCATGACTGCCACAAGTGGTGAAAAAGTGTATTACAACTGAGTGTTTGGGGTGGGATGAGTAAAAAAAGGTTCGGTCTCAGACTGGAGTCCTTGAGAAGGGCGTCCAGACTGAGGCCAAAGGGAAATAAACTCAATAGTCATAAGCACACATAAACATGTTACATACATACTTGCCAACCTTGAGACCTCCGATTTCGGGAGTGGGGGCGTGGTCGGGGCGTGGTTAAGAGGGGAGGAGTATATTGACGGCTAGAATTCACCAAGTATTTCATACATATACAGGGGCGCCGCTAGGGATTTTGGGCCCCATGAAAAGAATCTTTACAGGGCCCCCAACTCAGTGTCATTATTTTTCTGTTTTATAATTCCATCATCATTAGGGGCCTCTCTGGGCCCCCCTCCATCATGGGCCCCTAGAATCCGTCTCCTTTACCCCCCCTTTTCGGCGCCCCTGTACATATATATATATATATATATATATATATATATATATATATATATATATATATATATATATATATATATATATACATATATATATATATATATATATATATATATATATATATATATATATATATATATATATATGTATGTGTGGGGGAAAAAAAATCACAAGACTACTTCATCTCTACAGGCCTGTTTCATGAGGAGTTCCCTCAATCATCAGGAGATTTTTTCTTGCGCTCTACTACGGTATCGAGCACTATTTTTTGGATAACCTTATTAAGACATATATATATATATATATATATATATATACATATATATATATATATATATATATATATATATATATATACATCCTGAAAATATGCAAACAAATCTGTGTTTAGATAATTGATACTTCTAACTTGCATAAATATAACATGAATATAAGATAACTTGGCTTCTGAGAGCTTCAAATTGTAATGAATAAAATGGTAAAGTTGTTGATAAACAAGCAATGATTTTAATAATTTAATATGGTAATTTTAAATGAATTATTATGATCATTTAAAATTAATTATTTCAAATGTGTTTATTTTAATGTACTGGTATAATTCTATGGCTGGATGTAATAAGGAGTCAGAAAAAATACAAATAAAAATACAATTAATTTTGATGTTTTTAGCAAAATATTGTAAAAATGTATTTTTTTTTTTTGGTTTTTTTTTTTTTAATGAATAAATATATTTATTTTTAGGTAAGATAAACATAATAATACAATTTATCTCTAGTCTGGATGATTCAGTTCTTGTCACCCTGTTGTCCTCCCGTCTGAAAAAAGGCTGTCCTCACTCAGGTCCAGGAGGGGGCGTGGCCTCCAGCTCCGGCTGAAAACCGGGAGATTTTCGGGAGAATATTTGTCCCGGGAGGTTTTCGGGTGAGGCGCTGAATTTCGGGAGTCTCCCGGAAAATTCGGGAGGGTTGGCAAGTATGTACATAGAATCCACAGAACTTGCAACAGAGGGGAGGGAGTGGGGGCTACGGTGGCCGAGCTGCTGCTATCTAAAGCCGTGCTCGTACAGTCCGATGTCGAGATGTGACATTTTAATCATAACTATTTCCCAGTTTTCGGAGAATGAACTGACCGGGGGAGCATTTTAAGTCCACAATATGCAATCATGCCCCCGACAGTCGGTGAATTAGACCCCGATTTATTTATTTATTTCCTTCAAGAGGCAATTTAACGCTTGACGTGATCCATCTCTGTGATGTGGCTGCTGTGCCGTCCGCCCCGCGTGACATGAGCCGCGTGTTCGGGCCTCGGATAAACACTCCGGCAGAAATACCGGATCTCTGTGGACGGAGCCAGAACCTAAACCCTCCAATCTCTCTTTCAATCCGCAGCTGATTGAGAACCGCTTTTATCCACACGGATTGTAGATACGGATGGAAAATATGGACGGATTTGGGTCTATTTGCAGTGCTGGTCGCAGGAGGCCTCTTTGGGCTGCCAAAATCGGACGAATGTTCGGGGTTTTTTATGAGGCAACTTCCGAAATCTTTCAGCGCCAACCGGGCGGAGATTAGGTGGTGGTGGCGCGCAGGCGAAGGATGCGGCGTCTGTGTTGACACAGATTGTAACTGCCGAGCCAAACATCTGCGGGGCATTTCACGGGTGTTTGAATAAAATTGCACTCCGCTCACTGACAGAAATCCTGTTCGCCAAAATAGGATTCAGATAAGAGAAGTACACGTTTTAGTCAGGGTGGCATGAGACAACACTTGAATCACACGCGACGACGATTGCAAAGACGATATCAGAATCAGAATCAGAATCAGCTTTATTGTCATTACGCAAGATAACGAGATTGAGGCCATTCCATACAGTGCGATGTGTGCATGCTAGAAAAACAATGTGCAAATATATAAAAATTTAAAAAATGTAGAAGTGCAATGAATATGGTGTGAAATGAATATATACATGAAAAAACAAAACAAAAACAGGGTGGTTGGTGGAATGGGTTATTGCACCGAAGAGAAGGCAGTTATGAGGGACAATGGGGCAGTCCGTTCAGGATGGTTATGGCCCTGGGGAAGAAGCTGTTCTTTAGCCTGTTTGTTTTGGTTTTAATGCACCTGTAGCGCTTCCCAGAGGGCAGCAGGTGGAACAGGTCAGAGCCAGGGTGGGTGCTGTCCTTGATGATGGCACTGGCTCTGTTGAGGCAGCGGGAGGTGTAGATGTCCGTCAGAGAGGGGAGAGGGCGGCCGATGATCTTCTGAGCCGTCTTGACCACTCTTTGCAGCCTCTCCCTGTCTGCTGCAGTGCAGCTGCCGTACCATACCGTAATACAGTAGGTCAGCAGGCTCTCGATGGACGAGCGGTAGAAGGTCAGCAGCAGGTCAGGCTTCAGGTTGTACTTCCCGAGGACTCTAAGGAAGTGTAGCCGCTGCTGAGCCTTCTTGATGATTGATGTGGTGTTGACTGTCCAGGAGAAGTCATTAGAGATGTGGACTCCAAGGTACCTGAAGGTGTGGACCCTCTCTACACGCTCGCCGTTAATGTAGAGGGGGGCAGGGTCGGTGCTGCTCCTCCTGAAGTCGACGATGATCTCTCTGGTCTTGCTGGTGTTGAGAGCGAGGTTGTTCTCCAAAGACCAGGCCGTCAGCTTCAGGACCTCCTCTCTGTAGGCAGCCTCGTCACCCCTGGAGATGAGCCCGACCACTGTGGTATCGTCGGCGAACTTGACGGTAAGGTTGTCACTGTGGGCCGGACTGCAGTCATGGGTGTAAAGGCAGTAGAGGAGGGGGCTCAGCACACAGCCCTGTGGGGAGCCGATGCTCAGCGTGCGGGAGGATGAGAGGTGCGGGCCAAGTCTCACATTCTGGGGTCGGTCCGTTAGGAAGTCCCTTATCCAGGCGTTTGTGAGAGGGGGGAGGCCAAGAGTGTCCAGTTTATTGCAGAGTCTGTCCGGGATTATTGTATTGAAGGCAGAGCTATAGTCCACAGAGAGCATCCGGACGTAGCTCTGCTGCTGCTCCAGGTGGTTCAGAGCAGAGTGGAGAGCAACAGCGATGGCGTCCTCTGTAGACCTGTTCGCCCGGTATATCATCGAACGCGTGCGATACAACTTTTTATGTATCAGTATCACTACCAGTGTTGGGTTAGTCACTGAAAACCAGTAACTAGTTACATTTACTAGTTACTTTATTTCAAAAGTAACTCAGTTACTTACACCAAAAAATAATGCGCTACTGTGAAAAGTAATTTACAGGACCCCCCTTCATCCCCCTACAATTTGGGTGACATTACCCCCTCCTGGTGCACCACGCTGATAGATGGCTCAAGGATTGGCCCTTGGGCACCGGCTGACTTATTCTGGTATTGTGGGGAGCATAGATTGTACATTAGAATCCCGACGTCCGCCGTTGGACTTTGTGCTATGGTTAGACTGGTGACCCCAGTCACCCTAGTGAATACCAAATTACCGTATTTTCCGCACCATAAGGCGCCCTGGGTTATAAGCCGCGCCTTCAATGAACGGCATATTTCAAAACTTTGTCCACCTATAAGCCGCCCCGTGTTGTAAGCCGCATCTAACTGCGCTAAAGGAATGTCAAAAAAACAGTCAGATAGGTCAGTCAAACTTTAATAATATATTAAAAACCAGCGTGATGTGGGCGCGCATGGAGTCGTATATCAACATGGACGGAGCTGCGTGAAAAAAGCCACCCGGCCTCTTCGCGTAAACTTACCTTAACCACTCGCTCATCTTTTCTTCATCCATCCATCCCTTCGAGTTAGCTTTTATGATGACGCCGGCTGGAAAGGTCTCTTTTGGCAAGGTCTTCTTTTTGAATATCACCATGGGTGGAAGTTTCTGGCCATTAGCATGGCAAGCTAGAACCACAGTGAAGGATGACTTCTCATTCCCTGTGGTGCGAATATTCACCGTACGTGCTCCCGTTGTATCCACAGTGCGGTTCACAGGAATATCAAAAGTCAGTGGAACCTCGTCCATGTTGATAATGTTCTCTGGCCGGATCTTTTTTTCAGCTATCTTGTTTTTACAATATGCACGGAAAGTAGCCAGCTTTTCTTGAAAGTCTTTAGGCAGTTGCTGTGAAATAGTAGTCCGTGTGCGGATGGAGAGATTGCGTCTTTTCATGAACCGGAAACCTGTCGCTTAGTAGGAGCCATTTTGTGGTCTTTACAGATGTAAACACACAAAGGAAATGAAACGTAATATCCGCGCGCTTCTTCTTCTTCTACGCGGGCGGGTGGTTGCTTACAGTAGAAGAAGAAGCGCTTCCTGTTCTATGGGGGCGGGTGCTTACCTTGGCGGTTGCTTGCGTAGAAGAAGAAGCACTTCCTCTTCTACGGGGGAAAAAGATGGCGGCTGTTTACCGTAGTTGTGAGACCGAAACTTTATGAAAATGAATCTTAATATTAATCCATATATAAAGCGCACCGGGTTATAAGCCGCACTGTCAGCTTTTGAGTAAATTTGTGGTTTTTAGGTGCGGCTAATAGTGCGGAAAATACGGTAACACCCCTTGGAACTCCTGTTTCAGCGGCCTCTCTAACTTCCCGCAGAAGACGCCATGTTTTATCTCGGAGGAGTGTAACGGGCTCCTTTGATTTGATGGTGTTTACTTTGATGCAATTGGACAACCCCACCCTATTTCTGGGTTTGCTATGTCACTGAAGGGGGTCAAGCAAAGTGGTGACTTTCGAGAAATGCTAGTTTCCTTCCCTGAGGGTGACGACATTGACATAGATTCCATCCGTTTATCTCCCATGTAACTATGCTTTTAATTTTTTACTAGCTTGCTCAGAGAGGGGCGTATTTTAGAAGTGTTGTACTAGTGATAAAGATCTTTTTAGAAGATCTGAAGGGGGAATTGTCGGAGGCCGATATTTACATATATCCGAATTTTAGTGTTACTTATTTTCTTTCATAGTCATATTTGAAAACAGCTCGTGTTTTCCATGTATTCTCTTTCTGTTTCTCTGCAAGTAAACTTTGTGTGTTAACCTTGAATTCTTTGGAATGTGTTTTGACTAGCATGTGTTGTTTTGACTAGGGAGAGGGGAGAGGAGAGAGGGTTGTGGGATCGGGAAGACAGACCATTTTAGCGGCGCGATGGAATGTTCTATGCTGGACTGGTCTAAAAAATATATGTGCAAAGCTTTAGCCAATATATTACAAAATACCTATTCTGTCTCTGGTGGTTTTTCAACTCAGCTTTAAGTGTCGTAAAGAACTTGGGAGCGACTTGTGACTTGAATTCCCTGGGAGGAACAACTGGTATTTTTCGGAGTATAAGTCGCACCGGAGTATAAGGCGCACCTGCCGAAAATGCATAATAAAGAAGGAAAAATACATATATAAGTCGCATTTTTTGGGGGGATGTATTTGATAAAACCCAACACCAAGAATAGACATTTGAAAGGTAATTTACAACTTTTTCAAATCGGTAATTAAGAGTTGGACAATATCGGATATCGGCAAAAAAGCCATTATCGGACATCTCTAGGAAAAATTTCCCGGAAATCTGGGTAACCTGGGATATTTAATTTTTTTATTTTTAGGAGGAGCTCACGATTCCTGGTTGAGCCGAACTTTTTGATACTCGAACGGTTCCGATCGGCACTGCGGGCTGTGGGCTGTTTTACAAGCAGTCGGCTTGTTCTAAGCCCAATGCAGCCCCCAAGTCAAACACCCGGACGGGGATGGGGGAACGGTGTGTCGCGAGTGGGAGAGTGGCCGTGCCAGCAACCTGAGGGTTCCTGGTTTGATCCACACCTTCTACCAACCTCGTCACATCCGTTGTGTCCTAGAGCAAGACACTTCACCCTTGCTCCTGATCGTGGTTAGGGCCTTGCATGGCAGCTCCCCGCCATCAGTGTGTGAATGTGTGTGTGAATGTGGAAATAGTGTCAAAGTGCTTTGAGTACCTTCAAGGTAGAAAAGCGCTATACAAGTATAACCCATTTACCATTTACCATTAGCCCTGCTCTACGGAAGCAAACTCCGCTTCTCAGAAGTCCTAAACCGACCGCCAGATAGGACGAGATGAAACTTTTGTGTAAGCATCCTCCTGGTTAATGTGCGCCAGAGCTGGATACTGTTCGAGCACGGCTTTAGATAGCAGCAGCCTGCCGCCTTTCCTTTGTTGCAAGTTCTGTGGGTTCTATGTAACATGTTTACGTGTGCTTATGACTATTGAATTTTTTTTTCTTTGGCCTCAGTCTGGACGCCCATCCCAAGGAGCCCGGAGACCAAACTTTTTTTTTTTACTCATCCCACCCCCAAACACTCAGTTGTAATACACTTCTTCACCACTTGTGGCAGCCCGCTTGATTAGGGGAGGGCGTCTGTATCGGGGGGGCCTCATTCTGTCTTTCGCTTTTTAACGACTCGGCTCAGCGGGAACATGCTGGAAAGGCGTCATTGCTCTTCATTAGTCGCCCCCTCGGATAGTCATCATTTTCGTGGAGGGGTTTATTGAGTAGAAAACGGACTTGTTTTATGGCTGTGCAATTAGGAGTTGATACAAGTGGGGAGAAAAAAAACATATTTCTAGTGATTAGAAGGGTCTGTAAAGTTTTCCCCTCCAGAGAGTCGTGTATAAAAGGCCATAAATGAACACATCGCGTGCACAGCTGTTGGAAAATTAGAATCTTTTGGCTCCACTCAATGCGATTTGAGTCGATTCTTAGGGGCAACGATTTGATTCCGAATCGATTCTCGATCCAAACCCGATTCTCGATTCATAATCGATACTTTTTTAATGACATCGGGTGCCTGTTCTGTGATTGACTACATTCCATAAAAAGACAAACACCTCTGATGAATTTTAATATTACTTGAAGAAAAACTACAAACCCCGTTTCCATATGAGTTGGGAAATTGTGTTAGATGTAAATATAAACGGAATACAATGATTTGCAAATCCTTTTCAACCCATATTCAATTGAATGCACTACAAAGACAAGATATTTGATGTTCAAACTCATAAACTTTTTTTTTTTTTTGCAAATAATAATTAACTTAGAATTTCATGGCTGCAACACGTGCCAAAGTAGTTGGGCAAGGGCATGTTCACCACTGTGTTACATGGCCTTTCCTTTTAACAACACTCAGTAAAGGTTTGGGAACTGAGGAGACACATTTTTTAAGCTTCTCAGGTGGAATTCTTTCCCATTCTTGCTTGATGTACAGCTTAAGTTGTTTATTTATTATTTTAGACTTCATAATGCGCCACACATTTTCAATGGGAGACAAGTCTGGACTACAGGCAGGCCAGTCTAGTACCCGCACTCTTTTACTATGAAGCCACGTTGATGTAACACGGGGCTTGGCATTGTCTTGCTGAAATAAGCAGGGGCGTCCATGGTAACGTTGCTTGGATGGCAACATATGTTGCTCCAAAACCTGTATGTACCTTGCAGCATTAATGGCGCCTTCACAGATGTGTAAGTTACCCATGTCTTGGGCACTAATACACCCCCATACCATCACACATGCTGGCTTTTCAACTTTGCGCCTAGAACAATCCGGATGGTTCTTTTCCTCTTTGGTTTGGAGTACACGACGTCCACAGTTTCCAAAAACAATTTGAAATGTGGACTCATCAGACCACAGAACACTTTTCCACTTTGTATCAGTCCATCTTAGATGAGCTCAGGCCCAGCGAAGCCGACGGCGTTTCTGGGTGTTGTTGATAAACGGTTTTCGCCTTGCATAGGAGAGTTTTAACTTGCACTTACAGATGTAGCGACCAACTGTAGTTACTGACAGTGGGTTTCTGAAGTGTTCCTGAGCCCATGTGGTGATATCCTTTACACACTGATGTCGCTTGTTGATGCGGTACAGCCTGAGGGATCGAAGGTCACGGGCTTAGCTGCTTACGTGCAGTGATTTCTCCAGATTCTCTGAACCCTTTGATGATATTACGGACCGTAGATGGTGAAATCCCTAAATTCCTTGCAATAGCTGGTTGAGAAAGGTTTTTCTTAAACTGTTCAACAATTTTCTCACGCATTTGTTGACAAAGTGGTGACCCTCGCCCCATCCTTGTTTGTGAATGACTGAGCATTTCATGGAATCTACTTTTATACCCAATCATGGCACCCACCTGTTCCCAATTTGCCTGTTCACCTGTGGGATGTTCCAAATAAGTGTTTGATGAGCATTCCTCAACTTTATCAGTATTTATTGCCACCTTTCCCAACTTCTTTGTCACATGTTGCTGGCATTAAATTCTAAAGTTAATTATTATTTGCAAAAAAAAAAAAAGTTTATCAGTTCGAACATCAAATATGTTGTCTTTGTAGCATATTCAACTGAATATGGGTTGAAAATGATTTGCAAATCATTGTATTCCGTTTATATTTACATCTAACACAATTTCCCAACTCATATGGAAACGGGGTTTGTAGTTTTGTTTGATAATATTCTACGCAAACATTTAATAAAGTCGGTTCTTGTTGTAGTGGCGGTAATAGAAACGTGCGGAAAAAGAAGAAGAAGAAGAAAGTTAGAAGTATGAGCAATAACAATATGGGGTTGCTTGCATGAAGCAGTCCCATAATAATAAATAGTAATGGAAAACAAGCACACATGCAGGTGAAGTGGACTGATGTTGATCAGGTTGCCGGGGCAACAACTGAAAAGTGAAGGTGTCTCTTGTAGCTCCATCGATAATCACATAGCATGAAAGTATGTGAGCCATGGTTGCCATGGCAATCACAATGAAGCTTTTGTCCGTATCAGATGCCGTTGTGCCATCGACGGGATTTTTTTCAAGGTTTTAGCTCGTACAATTGACCTCCATTCCCTCGTCTTTTGTGATGATTTGATCACAACGTGTATCTTTTGTTTGCGGGTTCTCTTCAGTCTTTTCTCTTCTAAACCACGGACGCTTCAATCACACTAAAGGAAAACTTCTTTTTATTGTATTTACGTTTTAATTTTTTAAATAAATTTAAAAAAATCTAATAAATGGAGAAAAAAATAATAATCTAAAAAAAAAAAACTTAATTTATTATTATTTTTATTTTATTGAAATAAGTATTTGAAATAAAAAAAACTACACGTTTTACTTTTTATTTACATGTATTACATATTTTAAATGCATTAAATAAAAAAATGAATACAACATGTTTTACTTTTTATTTTTTAACTATCTTTTAAATAAAAAAAATCAATGATATAGCAACAAATAGATTGAAAAAATAATTTAAAAAGGAAAACTACATGTTCTACTTTTCAAATAAATCTGTAAAAAAAAAAAACAATAATATATCAAGAAAAAAATAAAACATATTCATTGAAAAAAGCTAAATGTTTTTACTTTTTTTAAATGAATATGTTTAATTAAAGACAAACAATCATATGAATGAGTAAATAAAATATAAATAAGAAACCTGAATTTTTTTAAATTTTTATAAATTAATATTTTAAATAAAAAACTATAATATATAAATAAATAAATAAACAAATAATTAAAGAAAGGAAGACACATTTTTTACATGGTCAATTTTTTTTGATAAATCTTTTTAATAACAAAAACAATAACACATCAAGAAAATAATAATAATAATAATAATATTAAT
Organism: Nerophis lumbriciformis; assembly: GCF_033978685.3. Lineage (NCBI taxonomy): Eukaryota > Metazoa > Chordata > Actinopteri > Syngnathiformes > Syngnathidae > Nerophis > Nerophis lumbriciformis. Next base: position 34,058,245 of record NC_084573.2, read on the forward strand.
AATAATTAAAGAAAGGAAAACTATTATTTTCTTCCTTTTTTTAGAAATATTTTAAATAAAATAATATATTCATCATCCATAATTATTTATTAAATCAATACAACAATAATAGATGGATTTAGTTTTTTAACTTTTTTTCAGAAATCTTTTAAATAAAACAAAATTAATATATTAATAATTATATAAATAAATAATAATAAAAAAATGGAAAACGTTATCCTTTTATTTATCTTTATTTTTTTAATATATCTTCAAAAAATATATATCAATAAAATAGTTAACAATCATTAAAAACAAAAACTAAATGTTTTACTTTTTTATATTTTAAATAAATCTTTTAAATGAAAAATAATACATCAATCAATCAATGAATAAATAATTGTAAACATATTATGGTTTACATGTTAAATTTTTATAGACAAATCTTAAAAAAAATTAAAAAGAATAAACAATATGTTAAGAAAAAAGAAAAAAACTCCAAAAAGGAAAACTTTTTTTTTTTTTTTTTTTTTAAACACATCTTAATTATAAAAATACAATAAATTATATCAATAAATAAATAGATTGATACAAAATAAAAAGTCAGGATTGGTTATCCACCCAATCATGTTCTGCTGCACTGATACTTTGTCTTTATTTTTAACTGAGGGGGGAAAAAAAGGTAATTAAATGCAGCGACAACGTGTGTGAATGGAGAGGTTCCAACACTGCAAGACAAAACCAAAAAAGGCTCCATGACAATCTGTTGTCCAGCTCAGCCGCCACGCAGCTTTGATCAAACACTTGGCAGGACCCTGAAGATGACCTTTGACACGGCAGCTCCACCAGCAGTCTGCCTCTGGTAACCAGGCAACCGTCTCCCATCAGATCTCAGGTCTAAACGTTGACTTGTGTGTGTGTGTGTGTGTGTGTGTGTGTGTGTGTGTGTGTGTGTGTGTGTGTGTGTGTGTGTGTGTGTGTGTGTGTGTGTGTGTGTGTGTGTGTGTGTGTGTGTGTGTTTTGCTGGGAATACAAGACCCGTCAAGCCATGTGCCCGCATAAACCTGAAGGATTTGCTATCATGTCCTTACAACAATAAGAACTGCATTTCACACGCATTTTATTCCAACACCTTGCATGTCGTACACCGCCGCTTTCGTTGAAGAACATTGGGGGAAGTGTTGAGCACCATCTATTTCGATTTATATCGATTTTTACAGTAAAATTCTGTCGACTGAGCTGCCAGTTTTATTGTGTAAAATCTACGGTCGTTTTTTTACGTGCATTACTGTAAATGGGAAAAAAAACGCTACCAATGTTATTTTAACACTAAAATTCTGGAGACTGATTGCCGGTTTTTACCGTGAAATCTACGGTGGTTTTACAGTGCAGTACTGTAAATGACAAAACTGCACCAATGTTATTTTTTACAGTAAAATTCAGGCGACTGATTTTCTTTTTATACCGGTCGTTGTTTTCACAGTTCATTGCTGTAAATAGAACAAATAGCAATGTTTTTGTACAGTAAAATTCTGCCGACTGATTGCCAGTTTTTACCGTAAAATCTACAGCGTTTTTTTACAGCACGTTACTGCACATGGAGAAACCATACCACTGTTTTTTACGGTAAATTTCTGGTGACTGGGTTTGCCAGTTTGTTTTGTAACATCAAATCCACGGTCGTTTTTTTTTACAGTACATTACTGTAAACGGGTCAACTTTAGCAATGTTATTTTTTATTGTAAAATTCTGGCAATTGACTGAGTTTTTACCATAAAATATACAGTGGTTTTTACAGTGCATTGCTGTAAATGGAAAAAAACTGTACCATTTTTATTTTTTAATGATAAAATTCTGCCAACTGATTGCTAGTTTTTACCGTACTTTCAAAGCTGTTTTCTTACAGTGTGTTACTGTAAATGGAAAAAATATACCACTGTTTTTACAGTAAATTTCTGGCAACAAGGTTTGCCAGTATTTTTCACCGTAAAATCTTTGGTTACTGTTTTACCGTGCATTACGGTAAATGGAAAAATTGTTCCACTGTTTTTACCCTAAAATAGTTATAGAAATATTATAATACTAATCATATTATTTAATAACTAATATTAATATTATTATTGTATAATGAAAAATATCAATAATACAAACATCTTAAAAATAATGAAACTATAATACTAACAATTATAAGAATAATATGAATAATAATAATGTTAATAATATACATAATAATAATAATGATATAAATAATAATACTAATATAAATAATAATACTAATATAAATAATAATAATGATATAGATAATAATAATAATAATAAAATTATTATTATAAATAATAATAATAAAAACAAAAATAATAACACTATTAATAGTAACAATAATACAATTATAATAACAATAATAATAATAATAGTAATAATAACAATAATAATAAAACACAATAATAATAATAATAATTACAATGATAATAATAATAATAATAATAATACTGATAACATTAATAATAACAATAATACCAATAACAACAACTTGCATTCACAAATCGAAACAAGCTTATCTTTTGCAGAGGCGATTCCAGGCTGCAGAGTGTGTAGGAAGAGAACAAGGCAGCAGCCAGGTTTGTGTAGCGTGGGATGTGCGGCTGGCTTGGGGACGTGACGCAAAATGCGAGCGATGAACCGCTCTCGACTCTGCGAGCAGCGAGTGCGGCGTCTCCTGCTGAGGAATCGTTTGTCTTGCAAAAATACTCCAGTAAAAAGTATGTTGCAGTAAAACTACTCTGACAAGTACAATTCATCCAAAAAGTTGCTTAGGTATATGTAACTGAGTGCACTGGAATGTGTGCCTCGTTCCTGTGAGAATCCTGCTTGTGACTGATGAGCTGCAATGCACTCAAACAACCACCAGGTAGCATCTGTGAGCAGATAATACTGCATCATCTCTTCGTCTTTTGAACTTTATATATGTTATGGTTGAAGGAGGGAGATGACGGTAACAGACACCAGGGGATTTTTAGCTCAATAGATTTATTATATATATTTACCATATATATATATATATATATATATATATATATATATATATATATATATATATATAAATCAAACAATAGTAATATAAACTAAGGAGATGGAGTGTGAACTAGATCCAAAAGTGTATGTGGTGTGTGGCTATGTGTGTGTTTAGCTGTAGTGTGTATTACCTAGTGTTGTGTTGAGCGAGAGGAGGCACAAGACAGGAAGACAGTCCGTTGGGCAGGCAGATGATCCAGGGGGAGAGAGAGAGGCGTCAAGAGATCCGTGTAGGTCGAGATCCAAGAGGCAGTCCGGGAAGCAGGGGGAGAAACGAGGAATGATTCAACAGAAGATTATATTCCGGTGCGGGGTGGCAGGTTGAGCAGGCTTATGAAGGCAGCTCGTTCATCACGGGCAGGTGCGTTGATTGCAGATTGTCTGCGGGTTCGAGGAGGCACGCCCGCAGCGGAGAGAGAGCGCCTGTAGGCGTGGCCCGCGGTGCGCTCGTCAGGACGCAAAGAAAACTAAGCGAAGAAAATGCCATATATTCGCCGCACTGGACTGTAAGCTGCAGATATATTTATCTGGTGTGGATGAACTTGACTGGCCTGCACAGAGTCCTGACCTGAACCCGATAGAACACCTTTAGGATGAATGTGAACGGAGACTGAGAGTATGAGGTCGGTATGTGACCTCACCAATGCGCTTTTGGAAGAATGGCGGAAAATTCCTACAAACACACTCCGCAACCTTGTGGACAGCCTTCCCAGAAGAGTTGAAGCTGTAATAGCTGCAAAAGGCGGACCCACATCATATTGAACCCTATGGGTTAGGAATGGGATGGCACTTCAAGTTCATATGTGAGTCAAGGCATGGGTGGCCAAATACTTTTGGCAATATAGTGTATATTGTTACTTTACATACAGTCGGCTTTCGGTCCCTAATTCTTTCTTAGCCCTGCAGTCAAAAAGTTTGGACACCCCTGATTCAACTGATCCACATCTTATCAATTGTTGCGTCGAACCAGTTCTTCCTCCCAGGTAATCTAAGTTACTGGCCAATCCCAAGTTCTTTCGATGACATATATGCTGAGTAAAAAGGACCATCAAGACAGAATTGGAATATTTTGAAGTTTTACTAAAGCTTTAAGAGTTCAACTGAACCAATACATTCATATTGGCTACTCTAGTTGATCTGGCATTCCAAGGGAAAAACCAACTTCTTTTCACACAAAGACAACCCCCATCTCCCCCCTCTCAACACTGATAAGGGAAAAGAGTGGGTGTTTTATTTCACATTCCTGATGGTTTAAGACAGTAGTTCTCAAATGGGGGTACGTGTACCCCTGGGGGTACTTGAAGGTATGCCAAGGGGTAGGTGAGATTTTTTTTTAAATATTCTAAAGATAGCAACAATTCAAAAATCCTTTATAAATATAAATAAAAAACCTATCTTTTTTTCCAAATAGTTCAAGAAAGACCACTACAAATGAGCAATATTTTGAACAATTTAATAAATCAGAAACTGATGACATAGTGCTGTATTTTACATCTTTATCTCTTCTTTTCAACCAAAAATGCTTTGCTCTGATTAGGGGGTACTTGAATTAAAACAAAATTCACAGGGGGTACATCACTGAAAAAAGGTTGAGAAACACTGGTTTAAGATCCACATTTTATCAATTGTTGCGTCGAACCAGTTCTTCCTCCCAGGGAATCTAAGTTACTGGTCAATCCCAAGTTCTTTCGATGACATATATGCTGAGCAAGAAGGACCATCAAGACAGAATTGGAATATTTTCAAGTTTTACTAAAGCTTTAAGAGTTCAACTCAACCAATACATTCATATCGGCTACTTTAGTTGATCTGGCATTCCAAGGGAAAAACCGACTTCTTTTCACACAAAGACAACCCCCATCTCCCCCCTCTCAACACTGATAAGGGAAAAGAGTGGGTGTTTTATTTCACATTCCTCATGGTTTAAGACAGTAGTTCTCAAATGGGGGTACGCGCACCCCCATTGAAGGTATGCCAAGGGGGAGGTGAGATTTTTTTTAAATATTCTAAAAATAGCAACAATTCAAAAATCCTTTATAAATATAAATAAAAACCTATCGTTTTTTCCCAATAGTTCAAGAAAGACCACTACAAATGAGCAATATTTTGAACTGTTATACAATTTAATAAATCAGAAACTGATGACATAGTGCTGTATTTTACTTCTTTATCTCTTCTTTTCAACCAAAAATGCTTTGCTCTGATTAGGGGGTACTTGAATTTAAAAAAAATTCACAGGGGGTACATCACTGAAAAAGGGTCGAGAAACACTGGTTTAAGATCCACATTTTATCAATTGTTGCGTCGAACCAGTTCTTCCTCCAAGGTAATCTAAGTTACTGGCCAATCCCAAGTTCTTTCGATGACATATATGCTGAGCAAGAAGGACCATCAAGACAGAATTGGAATATTTTCAAGTTTTACTAAAGCTTTAAGAGTTCAACTCAACCAATACATTCATATCGGCTACTTTAGTTGATCTGGCATTCCAAGGGAAAAACCAACTTCTTTTCACACAGAGACAACCCCCATCTCCCCCCTCTCAACACTGATAAGGGAAAAGAGTGGGTGTTTTATTTCACATTCCTGATGGTTTAAGACAGTGGTTCTCAAATGGGAGGTATGCCAAGGGGGAGGTGAGATTTTTTTTAAATATTCTAAAAATAGCAACAATTCAAAAATCCTTTATAAATATAAATAAAAACCTATCTTTTTTTCCAAATAGTTCAAGAAAAACCACTACAAATGAGCAATATTTTGAACTGTTATACAATTTAATAAATCAGAAACTGATGACATAGTGCTGTATTTTACTTCTTTATCTCTTCTTTTCAACCAAAAATGCTTTGCTCTGATTAGGGGGTACTTGAATTTTTTAAAAACTTCACAGGGGGTACATCACTGAAAAAAGGTCGAGAAACACTGGTTTAAGACACTAGATCAGGGGTCGGCAACCCGCGGCTCTAGAAGCGGCTCTTTAGCGCCGCCCTAGTGGCTCTCTGGAGCTTTTTAAAAAATGTATGAAAAATGGAAAAAGATGAGGGGAAAAAAATCTATTTTTTGTTTTAATATGGTTTCTGTAGGAGGACAAACATGACACAAGCCTCCCTAATTGTTACAAAACACACTGTTTATATTAAACATGCTTCACTGATTCGAGTATTTGGCGAGCGCCGTTTTGTCCTACTCATTTTGGCGGTCCTTGAACTCACCGTCGTTTGTTTACATGTATAACTTTCTCCGACTTTCTAGGACGTGTTTTATGCCACTTCTTTTTCTGTCTCATTTTGTCCACCAAACTTTTAACGTTGTGCATGAAAGGTGAGTTTTGTTGATGTTATTGACTTTTGTGGAGTGCTAATCGGACATATTTGGTCACTGCATGACTGCAAGCTAATCGATGCTAATATGCTATTTTGGCTAGCTATATGTACATATTGCATCATTATGTCTTATTTGTAGCTATATTTGAGCTCATTTAGTTTCCTTTAAGTCCTCTTAATTCAATTTATATCTCATGACACACTATCTGTATGTAATATGGCTTTTAATTTTTTGCGGCTCCAGACAGATTTGTTTTTGTATTTTTGGTCCAATATGGCTCCTTCAACATTTTGGGTTGCCGACCCCTGCACTCAACAGACAATCTGAAGACATAGAGAGACTGGTCGAATACACAAAGGAAAAGTACTAGATAACAAAAAC